>NC_072738.1:72562030-72774839 GCF_026930045.1 Uloborus diversus
TTTAAATACAGTGAAACTTCAGTAACTGGACACACTGATAATTTAGGTAACTCGACATTTATTTTACTTAGGGTCTGCCCAATGCTAACTTCAATGGTTGAAAAGCTTTCTAGCTTGACACACATTTTGCTAGAACTCCTATAAGTCAACATCTAATTGTTATTCTAGTTCAGTTCATTCTTTCATATTGACCTTTTCTCAAAATTTTAGAAAAGTTCTTTCTGAGAATTCTATCTTTTATCCAGGGGAGTCAGCAACCACTCTGTGCTGTTAGTGCAATTCTGATAGGGTAGGATAAAATGTACTCCATGGGAGGTGTGTAGAGAAAGAAGGCACCATTACTTGTTTTCTAAACAAGTGTGAGCAAGACTTGTTTTTTTAGCAGACCTGACTAGCAAGAAGCTTTTATCTCTTTTCAACAATTATGTATTTATTCCTCACAAGATATTCAAATCTATTATTGTTTTTAAAAAGAAAGAAAACAAAAATAATAGAAAATTCATTTACTGGAATTAATTTTCATAATGTGAATGTTAGGCAGTAATAAGCATAAGTGATACAAAATTTTGGAACCCCGGTAAGTTGAGGAAAAGTTGTGAGTTATGTCATTAAGCTGGGAGGGGGGGGGGGGGATCTGGACAAAAAAAAATTTCCATGCAAATAATAATTTGTTTTCCAATTGTCATTAAAAAATATAAAAATCCATTGCATACGAAAGGTGCATAAATACTAATTTATTTCTTCATTTGCTTTGAGGGGAGGGGAAAGGTAATTTACTTTATTTAGTCATATTATTACTAAACAATCAGGCCATTAATTTTTAAGGGGTGTTAAATGTAATTTCAAGAAATTAAAAGGATGAATTTGTCATTGTAGAGCAGTAAAACTATAATGGAAAAGCAGTTCCACGATAGTAAATTTTTCTCAAACGTAAGGGGGGGGGGGAGTGGATCCTGAAAGTACTAGTAACTGCATAATTATGAATTGGTGTTAAGACTTTACTTTTGTTTTAACTTGTCTGGACTAAAATGCAGTAATCTATATGCAGATATTGTTGTCTGCAACTTTTAAATTTCATGATATCTTATTTTCAGAATGTCTATATTTAATATAATAATTGTAATAATTTTTAACTATTTCAAATAAAAAATAGCTTGACTATTAAATTTATATGTTTGAGTTCAATATTTAACACACTTTATATTTAAATTTTTTAAATAATTGCTGGGAACTCTTGTTTCAAAGACATGGAAAAACTTTTCTCTATGATGCTTTCGTTGTTCCTAGGGGGGGGGGGGGGACAGAATCCCTAAAAGACCCATAACTTTTTTCATAGGAAAAGTTAAAGCACATACTCATGATCATTTTTTTCTTTAAATCATGATTTTTAAAACTGACCCTGATGTTAAAAATTTAGAATTTTAACAGTGGTTTTTTTGACCAAAAAAAAAAAAAAAACATCAAAATGTTTAACTTTCTGATTTTTAAACAATTCTTTGTATAAACTAAGATTATTATAATATTTTTTATAAAAATATTCAAAGTCTTAACATTTTTTATGAAAATTTTCAAGTAGGTAATATTATTAGTTGCTGAGAAACATTTTTTTCCCCCATTAACAACAGCTCAGTTAGTGTCTTTAAAAATGACAACAAAATGCAAAATAGAAAAATTTCAAAAGTCTATAAAATTGAGATTGAAACAAAAGAAACTAAGGCCTAAACTTTTAACCACAAAATAAGGAAGTATACCACATCAAAATCTAGATGGTAGGTGTTGAAATCCTATTTTTGTGGTTGATTTGACAAATTTTAAACTATTTCAAATAAAATAGAAGCTTAAGTATATTTTTTTTATATTTGAGTTCCATATTCAACACATTATATTTGAATTTTTGTCATAATTGTTGACAATTCTGTTTTTAAGAATATGGAAGAGATTGTATGTTGTTTTATGCTTTTTTTCCAGAATGGGGGGGGGGGGGGCGAATCCCTTAAAGTCCCCTAATGTTTTTCATTGGATAAGTTAGAGTACATATTCATGATCATTTTTAAAAAAAATCATGATTTTTAAAGCTGACCCTTTTGTTGAAATTCAGTTTTTTGCAGACATCTTTTTTTGAAAAAAAAATTCAAAATTTTCAATTTTCTAATTTTTTAAAAAAATTTTGTGCAAACTAAGATTATTGAAATATTTTTTAGCAACATGTTCAAAGTCTTTCTATTTTGTGTAAAAATTTTCAAAAAGATTATAGCATTAGTTACCAAGAAATAATTTTTTTCGTAAACAACATCATCTCAGTTTGAGTGTCTCAAAAATGACAAAAAATCTAAAATCGCCAAATTTCAAAAGGCTGTAAAATTAAAACGCATTGATACTGAAAGAAAAAAAATTAGGGGGTTGCTTGCAACCATAAAGGGATGAAGTATACCAAGTTTGATCAAATTCCGAGACCGTGGGTGTTAAAATCCCATTTTTGTGGTTGATTTGACGTGGAACGACCCTAGACTGAAAAAATGCACTTACAGTCGAGTCCCAACTTACGCGAGGGATGCGTTCCAAGACTCCTCGCGTAAGTTGAAATTTCACGTTGTGGAAAAATATATGCATACAAATTTTTTAAAGCATACCAAATACTTTTAGGCACTTATAAGCACCCTTCAAACTGCTCTAAAGCATTCTTTAACCATTACAGTTTCTTCCATAAAGAACTAAACTTTTACTGAAGTTAAAAAATTAAAAACTGTTATTAAACATGAAATACTTAAGATGCACAAAATTGAATGACCAATGGGAATAAAAGATATAAAATAAAACAACACAGTATGCACTGCATGCAGTAAAATTAAAATGATGCACAGAATAGAACTGTACAGTAGATACAGTAGCAATATTATTACAAGTTAAAAAATGAGGATACTAGTGATGATTCATGCTCCAAGATCAAATCGTTATTCTTATCTAATACATTTTTAAATACGCTTCACCTTTTATTTAAAACGTTTCAATTTGTGGCTACATCTCCTCTACTTGATCTTTTTATTGATCCACTATGCAAGAGCACATGTACCTTCCATTTTCATAATTTTTACTTTGCTAGACTGCTCTGCAAACTTCAATATTGAAACTAAGTTCTAAACTTTTACGGACATCTTTTTGTTTTGACTTTTAATTGTACATATGGAAGATTCACTCATACTTATTGTCGCGCTACCTTCCTTGTTTTGTAATTGTTCAAGCATATCGAGAATCTTAGCCTTTTTAAATTTTTTTATCAGAAACTTTCTTTTTCTTCACATTTTCAAACTTTAGATGAAGGTGCCATTATGGTTATTTGATGCACTAGACTAGTTTGGCGTGGGAACTTTGGCTGTCAATGATGCTCAAAGGGACGTAATAACATTCACGAAATCAATATTTAGTATCCAATAACGAAGCTGATATTTCCTTCTAAAAAAATTCATGTTGTGGGCGAAAAATTTGCGTAAGCTCTAAAATTCGTTACTCGTGAAAAATTGGCATTATAGCCATTTCGCGTAGGTCGGATTGCGTTGTAGCGGGAGTCGACTGTATTTCAAATTATTATTTCTAAAAATGTCTCACTTGGACAAACTAAAATTTCCAACACCTTGATCCAGAAAATTCATTTTTTCTTTTTCCTTTTCCAAAATTTAAATTACTTTCCCATTGTAAAATATTTCACTATCATCATACACAACGAAGTTCTGATGTTCATGTACATAATGAATTCATTTGTAGCCTCACCACCTTTTAACATTTTTAAAACAGGAATGTTTTTGCAATTTGTGTTATTGCAAATTCTTTTCTCTTTTTCTAGTTATCATAAACAATTCCAAAATAAGCTTATTTTGCATTTCGAGCTTCTATATCAGCTTGTTAAGAGTTACTTTTTTTTGTAAGCAAGGTTTTCCTTGATGCCTGCATTTGTGCATTTGATTTCTCTTCTGCTTCTTTTTCTCTTGCACATACATGATACAAGAGATATTACTTATTACTGTCAAATTTGTCTCCTCTTTTGGTACCCGAGGGATTCATATTAATTTGTTGCTTTTTTTGGTACTTATGTGAAATAATTGCATGTTGACATAGTTTAGGTATCATCAGTGGCGCCTACTCCATGGGGTCTGAAGGGGCCCGAGCCTCCTCAAAAATATTTTTGAGGGGGCAGAGCCCCCTCCCACTTCCCAATAAATCAAGAAAAGTATTAATTATACTATGCTTTCTTAACTTGTAAATTTATCTTTTGTTTTCGTTGTCTGATGATAGTTTACCTTGACAAAGACATTCAGTAATGAGTTAAAACAAATAATTTATGGTAGTAAACAGGTTAACTGAAAACAAGTGGTGTGAATAATGATAGTATTACTGTGCTGCAAGCACACTTAGAATTTGTCCCAGTGCACAAACTTACGAGTCAAGCGGATTCAGGGGAGGGTCAAAGGGTCAGCTGACCCCCTTATGACAAAAGTCTTACTGTGATTATTATGAAACTTCAAATTTTTCATGTTTTTCCAGTGCCTTCTTGCACTTTAAACCGTATTTAGTTTATGTGTGTTATGTGCGCTTTTCCCAACTATTTTATAGTATTCTAATATATTCAAAACTTACAGTAAGGTCACCTGCCTGTGTGCCTAAAGAAATACTAGTTGTGATGAAAATGTGTGGGAGTATGAGTCATGGCGCAGACTGCACCATACAAAATAAAGGGGGGGAGGATTGAAAGGGTTTTAAATTTATTTGAAGGGGGGTGCTCCATTATCAAAGAGAAATGAACATCCCTGCTTAGCTGGATACTGTTTTTTAGTAGGTATAACGCTGGCCATTGAAACTTGACCCCCCTCACGAAAATTTCTGGATTCGTCCCAGAGTCTGTTGCCAGTGTTTAGCGCTGCGGCATGCTCGTCTAAGTGTTGGAAAAAATGTATGAGGGTTTGATTTGTTTATAAAATTTGAAGCGTGATAGTTTTGAATAGTTTTGGTGATTGTGTTTAAAAGAAGAACCTTCACAAAATGATGATCCTTCACTTCCTCAGAATCGACGTATACCAAAGAAGTATGAAAACAACGAAGCCAGCTCACCACAGACTTTCAAACTCCCAAGGAGTACTACAAAAGCAATACATTGAGGTTGAGTTTTTCAAAAATGACCTAGACATTGAGAGACTGCGTTTACACTTAAATATGTTAGCCCAGTAGTTCTCAACCTTTTTTGGCCCATCGCCCCTTTTGGAAGTTTAATTACACCTATCGCCCCCCACATTCTTCCCTTAAAAACACAAATTACATGGCGCTGATTTTAGTGAAGATTAATGTTACGGTCATTCCACGTCAATTCAATCAAGCCATGACACCCACCGATTAGGATTTTGATGAAACTTGGTGAGTTTAGACCTTTAATATAGAAAAGTATCCACATCAATTTTTTCTTCTCAATCTGCATTAGTTTTCATCTTACAGCCAGTCAAAATTTTGAATTTTTCGTATTTTCCAAACTATGACGATTTTGCTCCTTGATTGAAAATAATTTGTTTTTCATTTATTTTTCAGCCAATTTTTATAAAAATTTACAGTAATATTAACGAAAATATGAGGATTTCAGAAAAAATATAAAAAAATTCTAAGTAATATTTTAAAAATAGAAAAAAATTATTTTCATAATTTTTTTTCTAAAAGTATGAAATATGTTAAAGTCAATATCAACCAAAGGGAATATGATAATCAAAAAAATTCTTTTTTCCTGATGATCTTAGATGTGTGTAGTGCCATTAAAAGAAATAAAACTAATGGCTTTTTCAGTTCTTTATATTTTTAGCTTAAATATGTATCTGCTTCATTTTTTTTTCAAATGTTTTTACTTATTTTTTTATTTTCCCACTCTATTATCAAAAAATGAATGTATTTGAAAATATAAATATCTTAATAATTTGCACATAAAATACTCTTAATTTTTATTTTAATCACAAAAATGCTATTTTTTACAAAATTCATTTCATATTACACTAGTGCAGCCAGAAATACCTTCTGGAGGGGTTTTTTGGACCAAAAATACCTACTGGAATGGGTTTTTTGATTAACTTTACCTTCTGAAAGGGGTTTCTTGAACAAAAATATCTTCTGAAAGGGGATTTTTTCATCAAAACAGTCTTTTCATATGCAGAAACTACTGTATTAGAATGCACATATATGTTAAAACCAATACCTTTGGGAGAATCTTAAAAGTGTGTTCTGCCATTTAAAAAAATAAAAGTAATGGCTTTTCCATTTCTTTTTATGTATGTATATATTTAAAACAATATTTTCGAAAAATTTTCATTACCCAATTTCTTTACATAGCTATATTATTTGCTAGAGCCTACAAACACAATTTTTCATGTATTATTTTATTGGACATTCAGCATCTATCAAATCAGCCTGTTATTTATATTATTTACAAGATATTTTTTATTTACTTTTTCTCTGAAATATTGATTCAACTTAAATGTTTTTCCAACTTCTTTATGTAGTATGATGATTAATATTTTATTTCTTTTTGCAGAAATTCAAACTTTTTCAGAAATATCTTGTGATGCAGACAAATAGTTTGAATTCTTGTTGTGATTCAATTCGTAGCTTTAGGAAAATTTGTTCATCTTCAGACAAATCATTAACATTTTGTATAACTTGTGTGCTCCATGACTAAATTTGTGACAATGAGTTGATGTCAACTCTCCCACACTGCATTTATCTTCCATTTTTCTTACTAAAACCTAGGTAAACGTAAGCAGCTCTAAGCACACAGAACATCTAAATGCAACTTACTGCAATAGTTGTGGAATTAAAGTATCTCAAAGTTTGACTCAAATATCTAACTGTTTCAGTCTTACTTTATGTTCAGCGTTTAATTTGCTTCTGTGTGTGTGGGAAAATCCTTTTGCTTTTTGAAACATCAATCGAAAGGGGATATCAAATTAAAAAACAAGTTTTCTGACTCGACAGTATATTTATTTGTAACATTGAATCAGATGGCAATTAAGGAATAGTTTTAGAAAATACCCTTTAGAAACTCTCAGTTTAACAATATGATCCTTTTTCTTGCAATAAAACTAGAACAGTCTTTAAATTTATAGCTTCTTGTACAGGACTATGAGTCTAGCTGTTTGGTAGGAATATATGGCGCATAATTATCATTTAACTGCAATTTCGAGAAGAATTTTCTTTTATGTTTGACTCCTTTTTTACATACACCATAAAGCAAGTTGCATAGTTTATTCCTTAGTTTTGTTTTTTTTTCTTTTTTAAACTGTGTAATTCACACTGTAGCAAGTTTCACCCAAAAAAATTTTCTTAAAAGTAAAAATATTTTTTCCCATCCCTGATGTATTTTCGGGTTGCCAATCATTCCTTCTCTTTCATCATTAAAAGCTCTTTCATCATTAAAAGCTCGTAAGAAATTGTTGCTAACAAACGCAACAACTCCTTGTCCCACTTTAATAGTGAAGCAGGCATTCGCATATGCTCTATGTACTGTTTCAATTAAGTTTAATCGAATTTTCCGATCAAAAACTACTGAGAAAACAAAAGTATTTATATGCTTTCAACTTCATATACCTTGTATCCATAAGTGTAACTTCTTCAGCACTCTATAGAACCGCATGCCTTGCAAGAGACAAATGAATAAATGACGAGTAAACAGCACATAAATTACAAACTTCCACCATTACAATAGTTTTTTTGAGAACCCCCTTTCCGCCCCTCAGCCTTCATGAATTTCTAGGGGTTCGCAAACCACTGGTTGGGAAACGTGTAGATGAAGAAGGATTCGTGTTTCGCTTTTGCAGTAGGAGACATTTCACAGGATGGAAGAAAGATGAGAAGAGAACACTTTTGAATTGGTTGCTATATCAGTGGTGCAGCAAAGGGAGGGGGGAACACCCCTTCAATTGCATTATATCCCCCCCAATTCAATTGCCCCCCAAAGGCATTGGTTTTAACATACATCCGTATTCTAATACAATATTTTATGCATATGAAAGACTGTTTTGATGAAAAAATCCCCTTTCAAAAGATATTTTTGTTCAAGAAAACCCCTCCAGAAGGTATTACTGATCCAAAAAAAAAAAAACCTTCCAGAAGGTATTACTGATCCAAAAAAAAAAATCCTCCAGAAGGTATTACTGATCAAAAAACCCTTCCAGTAGGGATTTTTGTTCCAAAAACCCCCCTCCAGAAGGTATTTCTGGCTTTACTTTTATGGATAAGGGAAAAGCTCAATTTTGAATAACAACAAAACGGGGTGTTCAAAAGGCAAAATCTACTTTTGGAACATTTTCGACTGCCCACTCAAAAAGATCACTTGGTGTCTGGATCTGGTTTTCGTATGGTCTCTGCAAACTTGCTCGAGCTGCCAGTCTCTTAATTGAACCGCCTACTCCATCACAAGGCCCTTTTCCACGCGCCGTGGCCGAAAAGTGCCACTCGGCTTCAATACCGAAATCTTTCTGATAAAGACAAAGGTTCAAAAAATGTTTCTTATTTTTGTATTGTGCGCCAGAACCGTCTGAAAAGTAATAGATTTTTTTTGGAACTTATTTGTTAAATAAGGAATGAGTTTCTTGAGAAAAGTTTAGACTGCGATTGTATTGTGTTCTAGGCAGTCAGAAATGACAACGAAGTTCAAGTGTTCAATTTTACCGTTCTTAAAGTATATCACAAAGGGATGAATGGTGACCTGCTGACTAGTCCAGTGGTAGCTCTGGGCTTCATCCTGTAAAACTATGCTGTAATTTTCAGAGAAATCACATGTAATTACAAATTCTGACTCTCTGATGTTTTCTTTAATGTTGTTGAGGAATGATGCTTGTTGCTTTGCAATAAAATCATGTCGGACTAAAGAAGGCATGTTGCTGCAAAATAAATCTATAAATTCGTCTGAGGTTTTCTCAAACATCTCTAGGTTGCAGCGATCGACTGACACCCATTGGCGAAACTGAACTTTTTCAATTAAATTTTTTTCAAAAGAAGTTTCTAAAATTTTCCGTAAAGCAGTTTCTCCAGGGCAATACTCACAGTTCCCCATGTTGCAATCTATTGTTGATGGGTTACAAAGCATCTTTGCAATACAATCCTTGTAGGTTTTCAAGTTACCATCTGTAAGTGAATTTAGCTTAGCATTTTCCATCATCAACTTTATGTTTTGATGAGTTGTGCACACACATACAGAGTGTGTGCCGCTCTGCCCAGCTAATATACAGTGTTTTGGTTTTAATTCCACAAATTTAGAGAAACCAATTTTTATATTTGGGTGCTTATCTTTGAAATGATTATAAGCTTCTTTTAGATTACACAAAATATGTCTTTTTGACATTTTTTTCTTGCCTCCATCTGGCAGAGTAACTGTTACACAATCTTTCATTCCTGGCATCACCCGGCTAATTTCATCGTTTTGGTAAAAAGAATGCACAGTTTCGACTGTTTCTGTTGATAAACACTTCCCTGACTTTGGATTAGGACCTTCCATAAACCCTTTTTCTTTCAAAATTTGTTTTGACTGTCGAACTAAGTTTGGAGCATTAAACTCACGCATTATCTTCCTAACACTCCATTTCTCGGGTAAACATGTGAGAATCATAATTTTTTTTGATCTATTTGTACAATTCAAAAAGTTGGTTTTCAGATTTTGAAGAACCGATTGTTCAATTTCAGTATCATTATCTGATGAAGAATTTTCAGCAGCAACAAAGAGTTTACGTTTCATAGATGAGGAGATTTTTTTTACTTTAGTCGAAGCATACTGCTTGGAAGTTATTTTCTTCTTATCAATCGGGGACACACCTAATTCTTGAAGTGAAGTATTTAGTGTCTGAACAATTACTGAACTTGTTGCAAAGTCTGGATCTTCGTCTGGAACATTCACCTCCAACTCAGGAGAATCTTCATTTTCAGAATTTTTTTTACTAATGGGCACTGTATTTTTTTTAACTTAGTTAGGTCTTTTCTACACTGATCACAAATCATGGAGCCATCAAGTATTTGTGGAAATGAACCTGTCATCCAAGATGTGACATTTCTCAGTTTTTTTCTATCTCGAACACGATGATTTGTTTTCTTCAATGGATTACAACACTAAACTCTTACCACAGTACTGCATTTTTCACTAGTTTCCATATTTTTTAAAAAATTCTTAAAACTTGCCTTTAAACTACAAGTTTTAATCATAGATTAAATTCGCCAACACATGAGAAATACTGAAGTTCAAAGTAATAATTCTTTTATGTGAGGTATCACAACTATTTTACATTATGGAATGGATAACTTAAGACAGTAATAAAATTTAAAACACTACTTGTTAGCAAGGTCTCTAGTCACTGAATGAATGCTTGTGGAGAGTCTGGCTTGAGCAAGTTAGAAGAAATACCAGACTGCCACATGGGGGGGGGGGGGGGCATGTGGCAGACTGGTGTTTGTTTTAACTTGCACAGAAAGGTACCAACTTGCTAGATCTGCAGATACTGGATCAAGTGAATGGAAGGGAAAAGTTTTTTTAAAATAATACTTGCTTATCAAACTATTTAGCCACAACAATATTTATTGTAAATTTATCAACTTTTCATACAGCATAAATTCGGACACGGAATGACCCTATTATCTATTGATATAATTTTATTTAAATTTTGGTGTTTTATTTGCCTTAATTTTTACAAATATTTTTATAAGAAGAATTTAAAGTACAATGCATTCATATTTGTCATGAAAGCATTTACTACAAAATATTTTGCTACACTAAAATAATTATTATGTCAAAATCTGATATTTATGAAAAATAGGAGTCAGTAGTCATTTTTTTTGACAAAAAGTTCCCATTACCATCCCATCATAAAACTTTGCATGGCAGTTTATGAAAGTACTGTCTATTTATAGAATTTTTTTGAAAATTTTAAAAGTGGTACTTTTTGAAAAAAATCAAAATCAAAAATTTGATTTGCACCAAAAAAAACTTTTTTTACTACTACATAAGACATGTTGCATATCTCTTAAAAGAGCATTAAAAAAGCTACAAAATAACACTGGTCCCACCTCTCTAACTCAATTTTGACAGCTTTTAGAGCAATTTGAAAATTGCTTGTTTGTAGTTTTTTTCACGATTTTTTGAAAACTTTACAAGGCCGTACACAAAAAACTATTCAAGATAAAAATTTGAAATTTTGTATTTTTGTTATTCTTAGTGCCCACTATATGTGTGCCAAATTTTATCAAAATCTGAGGGGGTGAGGTAAAATTTTAATTAAAAGTGTGTTGATTTGACACGGAATGACCCTATTATCTATTGATAGTTAATCATTTAATTAAAATGGAATGATTGCATGCTTCAGAATCTAATTAACCAAAAAAAAAATGAATTACACATAAGCCTGGTAGCAGAAATTGCGAGATGTGGATGTGCCTCACAGATTTTTCAGCGGCCTGCAGATAATTTTATAAAAGAACAAAAAGAAAGAAAGAAACACAAGAAATGAATAAACAAAAGGAAAAAAAAAAAAATCTTATGGAGATTGTTTTTTGATCGGAAAAGGAATGCTTCTGTATTTTAGCTAAAAACATAGTCACAATATTTGGTCATTCACAAAATTGAAGTAGACAAGATGCTTAAGTGCCCAAGTTTTCAAAAACAAAGCGGAATTGGATGTTTTATTTCACTGCTAACAAATGAAAATTTTGTAAAATGTGCTGCAAATCTTTTTTTAATAATAATACTTTTTTGGGGAACTGAAAAATTTCATATTTGAAATTTTACTTCAGCCTCATTGCTTTGGATGCAAAAGTGCTAAAACTTTTCATTTAAAATGTAGTCTCATGAGGATTTTAATTTTCAATAATATTTTCCCTACAAATTCAGAAATTTATATAATTTTTGGCATAGTCGCCATGTTTAGTCATTCCTAAAATATATGGTACGCAAGACTCTTTGAGTGCCTACATTTTTATAAACGAAATTGGATGTTTATTGCAAATCAAACTATTGTAAATTATGCAAAATGTGCCATTTTTTCGGATAATTCTCAATTATTATCTTGAAAAGTGCAAAATTTTGTCCTCAGAATATTATCGTATCTTCATTGCTTTAGAGGCTGAAAAATAGACTTTTTTATCTAAATTGTAGCTTTTAAAAGAATTTTGAATTTATGTCTACTTTTATGTAACAAATTCAAAATTGTATTTGTAATCATGTATTTTTCGCGTAGACGCCATGTTTTGGTCATTCGCAATATGGAAAGAAATGAGACCTTGCCTGAGTTTCCAAAAACAGAATTGGATCAATACAAAACTATTGAAAATAACATAAAATGTTCAATAAATCATTTTTTTTTTGGTAAAATTATTTTCATAAAAAATGAAATATTATATCTGCACAATTGTATTTGATCCTCATTGCTTTGGAGGCTTTGCTATAAACTAGAACTTTCATCCAAAAGGCAGTTTCCTGCCAACTTCATATTTATTTATTTAATCGATAAAGGCTTAGAATTGCATTTAAAATTCACTTAACAAGATTATAGCTCCTACTGTATATAAATTAAAAATTTCAAATAAATATCAAACGCAGAAAACTTCGTTCTCTCAATTAGGGCCAACATTTTTAACGTATGGGTAAATTTTTACTACCATAATTGTGAAAAATGTTAAATCGGTTTTTAATTGATGTCTCCGGTAATTAAGTTTTACAAAAACGAGATCAAGCTAAGCTTTCGATCAAGTCACCTTTTGAATGAAAAATGAACTATCGAAATCGGTTCATCTGTTTAAGAGCTACGATGCCGCAAAAAGACACGCTGATACACACTTTTAAAACTTATTTCCCCTTCCTTTTTGCAACAAGGGGGGGGGGGTGTACAAATTGGCTTCTGAAATGATTACTTATAATTTATAATGGGGAATAAAACCTAATTTAAACGGAATTCAAGAGTCTTTTATTCAAATATTTAAAAAATTTTAGAATAGAAATGATCTTTTCAAGATCCGTCAAAAAAGTAACGGATATGGATATATATCTTTATTTTCCCTCCGATATCCGCCGATACGGATACGGATATCCGGAACATCACTAATTATAAACTGCAGGTTTTCTGCAGAAATCTGTACAATTTCTGCAGAAAATTTGTCAGAGGTTTCTCTCACATTTGAACCGAATTGCTCTGCAGATCAGGCATCTGTTCTGCAAAGTAGGTCGCAAATTTAGTAGTACAGTCAGACACCAATTTAACGAACCTCTATTTAACGAATTTCGTGGTTTAGCAAATTTTCCTTTTTCCCCCAACTAAAATGAAGGTAAAAACGATTATTTACTGAATAATGAACCTCGAAATAACAAATTATTTCAACGGCCAAATTTGAGTTAGGAAATATTGGATTGTTTTCTAAATGCTACATCCATATTGTCCAAAGCAGAAAATTGCTTTTTTTTTTTTTTTTGGAATCGGCAATTTTTGATGAGCGAGGGCAAGAGGACATCCAACAAATAGTGATTTGATACTGTAAGCGATAGTGAAACTATTATTAAAACTGTTTCTTTTTCAAATGCCTTACATGGCCTGGAAACTAGAAAAATATATCTCATGCAGCAGGCTGCAAAAGACACACTATTTTTTTTCTTTCCATAAAGTCAAAAGAGAACTATTTCGAGTAAAGTATTAAGGAAATCGTCCAAACATTTACTCAGTAGTTTAAAAATTTCAAATTAACTAACGTGTAATAAGTCGTGGAATGCTGAATAAAAAGTAAATTTTCTAATTATGGATATTTTTGCACAGTTGCTTATTAAGGCTTTTAAATAAGGTAAATGCGTTTAAAAGAAAAATCACACCCCAATATTATGAATAACCCTGACTTAATGTATAAAATTTTCAGTTCCGATGAATTCATTAAATTGGGGGTCCAACTGTTTATTCTGCTTTGGGGCATACCCGTTAATAAAAATATATTAAGTTTTTTATGTAAACAGTTCCACTAATTAATAATATTGACATACAGTCGAATTCCACTAACTGAACCCAGGATGCAACAATCCCTGGACATACCTTTTTGTATTCTAAAACCAGCAAATAACAATGAATTTGAAACAGTCAACCCTCTGTATATTGGTTTACAATTAATAATACAGTGTATACAAGTGTAAATATGTATTTCAGGAACAAGCTATGGATTTGCTGAAGGCTCTTCGAGACTTGCCAATAACATTGGATATATTACAAGTAAGTTGTTTAAAAAAATCATTATGAATATTTTATAGTTTCTTTAAATTAAAAAAATTGTGATCAACTTTTTTCTGCAGAAAACCAGAATTGGTATGACTGTGAATTCACTTAGAAAATCATCAAGTGATGATGAAGTAATAACCTTATCAAAAAGTTTAATAAAAGCATGGAAGAAATTATTACCAGGTATATAAATGACAGCTTTTGCTTCTGTTTTTTTCTTTTAATTATTGTTATTGTTTATCTTTAATGCCTAAAAAGTATTTGCTTTATTTTAGTAGTATTTCCCCTAGATCTAAAAAAGGGGCATGACGCTTCCTAATAAAAAGGCACTTTCTCATATGATTTTTTAAAAGTACATAAAAAACCCACAAAGTTTTGTACTTTAATTTTCCCCACACTCATTCTAGCAGATAAGGGGAGCGGGAAGACTTACATTTCAAAGTCCACCAAAAGTGAATTTACTCCCATTCGAAGAGGAAAATGCTTATGCGATGAAGTGTTGATAAATTTTAAAGGGGCAAGAAGGGCACATTGGGAAATGCAAAAGAAAAAGGGCAGAGTGTTGTGCCCTTCCAAAATTTTAACACTATGTTATGATAAACATAATGCAATGCTTTTCTTTTTAGTATCAATACCCATTCTTCTTTTTATTACTTTTTGAATTCCATTATTAATTTTCAACTTATAAAATTTACCAATATAATTTGTTGGTGTCAATAAACCTGCCACTATGTACATTAGAGATATCTGCCAACTTTTATGCGTAGTCCTAACATTTAAGCATTTTAGCCGTTATGCTTTTAAACGCCAGTTCCAATTTTTTATGCATTTCAAAATCCGATTGCTTCTGTGATGAATACTCATTTATATTTACTATGCAGTTCTACTACTTTTTCATCAGTAACTTTATGTTGATGACTATTATTTTCAACCCTTCCTATGTTTTATCTTTTGCTGAGGACTTACAAGCTTATCTGCCCATTTAGTGTTAACTTTCAATGCACTCTGCCCTTTTTTTATTCCTCAATGCGTCCTCCTTGCCCTTTTAAAGTTTTGACAAAACTTCATCACAAAGGCAAGTTGTTTAAACATACCCTCATTTGTCTTTTATTGGATTTGATTATAAATCTGATTGTTTTTAATGTTTTTTGTATAGTCATCTAAACTTAACATTAAAAAGATTCTTAATAATTATTTGAAAAATAAAACTACAAGAGTAATTCAAAGGAAAAAAAATGCTATTAAGAAATATATTGAATTGTATGCGTGTAGTGCTCTTTTAATTGAATTGAGTTGGTTTTTGATCTGGAAGCACCCTGCCTCTTTTTTGGTCGGGCCCATTTGTGTCCATTTGTCCTGTTTTGTCGTGGTATCCATCTTGTATAACTTAAAAGCTAAGTAATCTTGAGGTTTGTATGTAGGGCCTGAACAGTTTCTAGTTGCAAACTTTTGTTTTTGGATTTATAAAATCTCTATGCATTTTTAAAAACCACTTCCCATTGCCCATTTTTTACTTTACACATTGGTCCTGTATTTATAGTTAAAGTTTTGGTTTATCTTTTTAGATTTCAATGGATAAGAGATAAAATTTCTTTTATCAGGATTCTCTTGAGCCCATTTTTGATCCTCT
Organism: Uloborus diversus; assembly: GCF_026930045.1. Lineage (NCBI taxonomy): Eukaryota > Metazoa > Arthropoda > Arachnida > Araneae > Uloboridae > Uloborus > Uloborus diversus. Next base: position 72,577,913 of record NC_072738.1, read on the forward strand.
TCTCTTTCTTTCTTTCTTTTTTTTTTTTTTTTGTATGAACATTTTTAAAAAATTTTTTTGCCCAGAAACTAATTATAAGCATTATCTTTGAAGAAACTCCCAGTGCTAAAACAGATGGCAATGGAAGTAGCAAAGAATCAAAAGGTGAGAACTCTAATGGAGGTACAGCATCTAATCAATCTCAGAAAAAAGAATCTGCTAAAGAAGCTGAATCCAAATCTTCTGCTACTTCAGCTCCAAAACAGACATCTTTCCCTGCCGATACTACAAATACAGTTAGGCTCAAATGTCGTGAACTGTTAGCAGCAGCCTTGAAAGTGGAAGGTATGGTATGTTTTCATATGTTTGCTCTAGTGTCTATAGTTAGAAATTTTTTTACAGTCGAAACTCATTAATTCAAATAAGATTAAAAGGAATTGCTGCCAATGGGAACTACATTTGCGATCCCCATCCTGTTTGTTCTTCCATTAAGACTAACTACGGTTAAGACCAACTGATTTTAGATATTTCTTTGAGGTTTTAACAAAGTTCTTCTGTATCAATGTTTATATTTTTTAATGCTGTCTGATGGTTCATCAATAAGACTAGTCTGAATGTCCTGATTTAAATCCATAAATTTTCCTTTATTTAATTGTTTTCAGCTTTTAAATGAGCCAAACACAGTAGTAGTAGACTTTGGCCCATGAGGGCCAAGGTCTGCTCTGCCCATCTGAGTTTCCCTGCCTAAGGGCTCTGGAGTTCAAGGCAGATGTTCCAGTTAGGTGGTCAACCGGACGCCAAACCTCTAGGGTTTGGTCCCCAACCACGCTTAGTACTCTATTTTATGGACCCAATGAAGGGACGAATGACTGAATCAACCATGCTGAACCCGGGCCTGCAGCACGCTCTACCACTGAGCTACTGGCTTTCAAGCTTTTAAATACCCAAACTTGATTTGCCGTAACAAGTTAAAGCTGACTGGCATGACTCTTCACAGGGGTTGCAATGTTTTCTAGCAGAATTTTATTACTTTTTGTAACAAGCTTTGTTTTAAATTTTCAGAATTGCATTGCTGCAATTCGAGGATGGGAATGCGTAAGAAAGCCACACCACAAAATATTTGGTTTTTTAATGTAAAAATAATGTATACAATTCATAGCTTAGTTTTCTAGCTACACTTTGTTTTGGCTAGTCCCCCAAACCTCATTGTTAGTTCTATCAAATGTTTTATTTCAACAACAGCACTCCAGAAAAAAATGTAATTTAGTTATCCTATGAAGGAAGATAGAAATATGTACTAAGTTCAAAACTTTTATTAATGTAAATAAGAGCCTTTTTTTTTGGGGTGAAAAAATTAGATCATTCATGCTACCATAATAAAATGTATAAATAACTTACTAAAAAAATTGAGAAAAATGTGAGCTTCACTACTATATTATAAATAATATTTTGACTTCTTTCTGATGCAACATTCAATTTTATTTTTCTAATTAATTAAACTTTTTAAACAAATAAAATATTTCCAATTCTGTTGTTGTTTCAACTTGAACACGTGAAGTGATTGTTATTTTATTTTTTACATCACTATGCTGTATTGCCTTTAATAGTCGAAATTAGAAAAGCACTGGAAATGAATTTTATATTCTAAATTAGGGATTCACTGATCAATCAGCAGTAATTAGCCATATTGGCCACTCTCTTTTCCGATTATTTATAATCTGCCAATTTTTATCCGTTAATCAGCAGAAAAAAAAATATGCCTTGAAAGACAAGAAATTATTCTGAATGAGTTCAATAAATAAATAATTTTCTATAAGAAAAGGTAACATGTAATGATAAATTAACGCTAATAATAAAAATATCGGAATTAAAGGTTAAGGCGGGAAATCAATTTAGGAGGCCGTAATTTTAGTGTTTTTCGTAATTTTTTTAACAGGAAAAAAATAATCATTTTTTTTTTTTAACTTGGGGAACATTTTATTTATATTTTGAAGTACATCTTGTAATTTTGTAAAGTCATTTCCACCAGAATTAGTGGAGTTAGAAGCTGCTGTGCATTAGCGATCGCCATCAGAGCTTGTTACTGGTGTGCATTACCGAAGCCACAATTTTTGCTGTAATCATTACAATTTTTCTTTCTGGTAAACAACATATTTCCCTAAAATATCAACCTAATAGTGATCACAAAAGTTGAAAATTTCACCTTTTTGAGATGTTTGATTACAATGTTATTTTTTATTACCATTTTTTTTCACACTTCTTGCATTATACAGGGTTCGTACGGGTCATGGAAATCCTGGAAAGTCATGGAAAAAAAAATTAGTGAATTTCAGACCTGGAAAAGTCATGGAAAGTTGAAATTTTCATTGAAAGTCATGGAAATTTATATCAAGTCATGGAAAAATGTCCTGGACAAAGAGAAAGTAACTAAAGGAGCATTAGAAATCTTGAGTGACTTAACAGTATAGCACATAAAAGCTATTAAAAGTGGAAAATTGAACGATCCCAAAATCAAATTTGAATTTTGAAATCCCGTTGCATCCACTTCTGTCGCAGCTGCTTGCTTTTTTCGTGATGTGATTTTACTGCTTGGACATCACTTATTTTGAATTTACTGTTATTTTTGACACTTCTTATGTTTCATATTCTATAGTAACGAAATTTCACGTTCTTAGTTTTGAAACGCCCACTCAAAAAAAAAAAGCAATTCAATTTCATCTGTGTACGATTCCATTACTCGTAAGAACTTTATTATTAAACTTATCAGAGTTTATCTTAATTTGTTGAAAGCTTTAGAAAATAAAGATCTTTAGTCAGGCGATAGAATATAGAAAAAGATAAATTCTAATACTTTAAAACAGTAGTGCCCAACATACGGGGCGCAAAACTAATCCATGCGACCCACTGCTACGTTCAATGTCAGGAATCAAACATGTTCTGAAATTTCCGCACCTAATTAATTTATATGCATTTGAAAATGTGCAAATAAGTAAACAAAACAAGTATACTTTTGAACCAGAAGATCGATTCATTACTAAATGGTTTTTTTTTTTTAAAGATCTGATTTAGAGACATAAAAAACTAAACTATGTGGCTTTTCTTTAAAGAACCAAAATACTGTCAAGTAATGTGAATGATTAAATGCACTGTAGACACTAAAAGGCAACTTTTGAAGCAAATTTATTGAAACTTAATGATGATTCATTCAACCTTTGTCCCATTCAATATCATTCTGCCTGTTTATAAATAAAATATCAGACATTTAAGCATCATCATATTCGTTTCACTGCGGTTTTACTTTACTGAAATTTATATGATGAAGACAAATAAGAATAGTTTAGTTTTTTAAGTGTACGCTTATATTTTTTCCATTACGAGTAAGTGCTTCAATGAGGCTGTGGCATTCATGTAGACGTTTTGCTAATGCTCATTTCCAAAAATTATCAAGTTTGAGATTAAATAGTGCTATTCTCTTCGAGTAACGAGGTCATGAAAATTTTCATTGAAGTCATGAAAGAAGTCATGAAAAAGTCCATCCAAACAGAGTATGAACCCTGATTATAGAAATGTTTCATTTATAATATCATCAAATAGTTAGGTTCATATAAAGTATAATTAAATAAAGAATATTTATGCAAATTTTCAGAATGATTGATCAAAAACTCTTTGAGCCAGAATGCACACCAGTTGGAAAAACATTGTTTCTAGAAAAATGCAGTAAAGAGAAGAAAAAAAAAATGCTGGGAACGTTTTTTAATCTCCACTGTCACTTTAAGTGCTCATAGAATCGGAATTTTTCACTCAAATTTTGGGAAAATATTATTGAGCATTTTTACTAACATTTTATGACATAAAAAAGTGGATTTTTTGACCGGCATAAACTGGTTTCCCCCTTAAATCATTCATTTAAAAAAATTATAATTAATGCAAATTTTTTTAAAAGAGTATGAGTTATTAAATGATTATTTATATGTGTATTTGTTAGTTCTCCCTCTCCCCCAAACGTTTTTTGTTCAGTTTAGACAATTCCAACATACATTTTTATAAAGTTGAAATTGTAATTAAAAAAAATCAATGTGTGAGAATGTGTTGTATTTAAATCTTTATTATTATAATTATTTGGCAGCTGATTAATTGACCATTGGCACTGATTTGGTGAATCATCTTTTGCAGATTAATCAGTTAATTGGCCAACTTACCTATTGGCGCAACCCCTATTCTAAACTCATCTCTTGTTTTGTATACAATATTCTAACAATGTGTCCACATTTTATGGCTTAGTGTTCTTTTGCATAACAAAATTGTCTTTGCAGTGGATATTGAAGATGATTTCCAAGACGCTGAAGAACTTGGTGCAAAAATTGAAGATTATATCCTTTTCAATTTTCTTATTATTGCTATCTCCCCCCCCCCCCCCCCCCCCCCGTATTTTACTGCTTTACTCAATATTTTGGCATTATTTATAAATGCAACTCATTTCTTCTTGCTTTAGGCAAGGTATAAAGTAGTGGTCAAATTCTTTAAGGTATAGTAAAATAATGTAGTATAATCCGTTTTATTCTAAAGTTTAGATATTTTAATCTATTAATAGCATATTTTAGGTACTTTATTTAACCTGAAAACAAAAAGTTTAAAAGCCGGTGCACTGTTTTATTATTCAACTGTATTAATCATTTTACAACAAAATGGCATGTTAGGGCTCGGGGAACTTTTAAAAAAGTTTTAGTTACTTTACAGCGAACAATGGCAGTAACATTAAATAAGACAAACCTTCTTCAAGTGCCAACTAATTAAGAGAATGTTCTAGAGACAAGCAGATTGCAACATTGCAAGCAGCATTAGAAGTAAGTGTTTGGTAGTCACATTTTGTGTCCAAAAGTTTGGATTTAAAGCTTTGATTCCTTAAGTTTTGGATCACATTGAAACTTTTCTGTCCCAATTCATTGTTAGGAAGACACATGGTTGTCCCAAAGGATAAATTTCTATGCAGTTTTGACATGAAATCAATTTTGTCTTTAAAAGTCATTTTCTTTAGTATATTTTACAAACATGCTATTGGTAGATTACAGTACATTAATCAAAAAAAGAAAAGTGTTTGGATATACATATATTTTATTCATTAAAAATAGCACATTGGTTGTTCCATCTGACACCTAGAAACTTTACTAGGTGCCATCTTGACACGTAGATTTAAATTTGTACTTCAAACATCAAATGCAAGTGCTTGTCACAAAACAGACAAACATTAACTGAAAAATCACACCTCGCCCATCTGACTCAATATTGTAAAAAAATGGTTTAATAAACTGACATTTTTTATATTTCTCTCAGTAGTCAGAGTTAAAGAGAAATTGAAGAATGTTCATTGTGTTTTGCATTAGAGATAGTAAAATCAGCAATCCTTTTATTAATGTTCTTATTGCAGCCATGCTGCAGGTTGTTCACCACAGACTAAATGATTAATGCAAAAAAAAGCAATTGAAAAAATGATAATTTACTCTAAAACTGATGAAGTAATCCTTATTATTTTACTTTCAGAAAAAAAAATGGTTGAAAAACATCTGCATTTTTAAGAAAAAGTAGCACAGCTGTTATCGTTGCAAAAAATTAATTAAAATAATTAAATTAATCAAATTGCCTTTTTTTTTGCAAATGAAAGAAAAATAATATTGTAGTTATTAAAAAAAAATACTTGGTGAAATGAAGTAGAAAAAGGGGCCACTTTTATTTAGTGATATCTTTTATGTATATTTATTAATTTATTAGAACAGAAAGCAAGTTGTTTATGAGGCGTGTTTTAGTTAGGTGAAATGTCAACAAAAGGAACGTATTTAGTGCATTCTGGGAAAAGTTCTTTGGTTTTAATTCAATGGCCTAGGAAATCTCTTGTGGGAGAATTCTTAAACTCACTTGGTAATTGCTTATTCTCCTTTGCCTTTTTGAATGAAGTTCAATTGTAATAATATATTGATAGGTCCAGACAGTGAGGTCTGTTAAAGCACATTTTTTTACATTGTGTTTCTTAAGTAAGGTATATTTACTAAGTATATTTATAATATAATTTATGCATATCACCACAAAAGTCAAGCAATCGGAAAAATCAACATTAGCCGGTGAATATCTAAATTCACCACGATGAGAGTAAACATTCTCCAATTTCAGTCGTTTACAATGATATATATATCTGTATTGTCGCCTCAAAGCAATGGTAAGACATCTAAGCCTGAAGACAACTCTAACATATCTTACTGTTGCTCTGAGATGACGATATATGCACATGTGTGTAAAATTGAGTGAGAATCAATGTATTTCTAAAAAACATATACATTGCTTGTGCCTTAACATACAAAACGTATATATGACGAATTTGGAGATACAAATATGAAGTACAAAAACAGGGTGAGAAGTAGAGTCGCTAATTTGAAGGATGCAAAAAATCCAGCTCTACGAGTCAATGTTTTAAAAGGAATAATTGAGCCTGCTAAAATTGCTGTTATGACAGCTGATGTAAGTTGATTGATTTTATTAATCACTGTTTGTACCTTGTTTGTTGATGTATTTTTATGTTAGAATCAATGTAATCTAACAAATTTGTTATCAACCAAGCATATATGGAGACCTGCATCTAAGTTTTGAGCCTCCTGCTACAAAATCTGTAGATCCCTTCCCCAGAGGCCAGCAATGTATATTTGGAACATTAATTAGTCTTAGTGCCAGGTTTGTTTGTTTTTTCATTTTTGTTTTTTATTTCTTGGGCTGTTGAGCCCCTTAAGGACATGCCCCCCCCCCCTCGGCACTGCGAGGTCTGGGGGTACGCAGAACAAGGCCTGCACAGATGGTGATACAGAAATAAAAGTATTATGAGATACAAAACAGGAGATAGAAAATTTTTATAAGCCTAGTTTTTGTTTTAAGTGAAATCCCCCCCCCCCTCCACACACAATTTGAGTATGCTTTTTAGAACATTATTGCACTTTTCTAAACATTTGGCATTGCTAAAACAATTTATCAATTTGAAAAGAAAAAAAATATTTTAGTGCAACAAAAATATAAATATATAACAATAGAGTTCGGCTTGCAAAGAGTTTCTTTTTTTTAATTTCAAAACTAACTATCTCGCTTTTAATCTCTGTCTATGTGATTGTTAATATTATAACAAGTGCTTGACCTGTAAAGAATTTTTTTATTATTATTTTAACTAAATAGCCCATTTTAGATCTCTATGTGATTCTTTATATAATGGAAACTTTCTTAACTTTAAACTTGATTTATCTTTGTTAATAGGAAATGGCCAGTGAGGAAATGAAAACCTTGCGGCAGAAATTCACCAAAGAAGCCATTAACGACCACCAAATGGCAGTCACAGGAGGAACAAAAACTGATCTTTTGAAATGTGGGAAGTGCAAGAAAAGCAATTGTACCTATAACCAGGTGAATATTGAATCAACTGTAATGCTTCAAATATTATGTGATTTTTCAGAGCTAGTCTTCATAATTTGATATTTATTATATTGATTTATTGTTGCACTGCATAAAAACATTTCTTTCAATAAAATTCTTTGAACTTCTCTTCAATAAATTGATTTTTTATCTTTTTGTATAGACATAAAAATGCCAAACAAATGTTAAAGTTGCACCCTAAATTTTGCCAATGTTAATTTTTGCCCATTTTGGTTTTTGAAGAACTGTAACAGAAGTTACTCTCGTGTGCATAAAAAGGTGATAAATTATCGCACTTATGATGTAAGAAAATTATTTTATTGGTATTTTATGGTTATCTGAATTTTTTAAAAATACTTTTCTGTGTTGGAAGTAACATTTTGAAGAATTCTCATTATCGTTTTTTGCAAAATATTCTTTCAAGCTTTTTTTTCTTTGCTAAGAACTTGTTAGTTTGTACATGTTGCACTTACACACACACAACACACACACATATACCTGAACTGCCTAGTAGTCTAGCTGAGTAGTTTTGTAACAATAAAATGTATTTATTTAGGTTCAAACAAGAAGTGCAGATGAACCTATGACAACATTTGTATATTGCAATGAGTGTGGACACAGGTGGAAGGTAAGTTACTGAAATTGTTTTAAAGTTTTTTTATCAGAAAATCTAGATGAAGTTTCATAAATCATTTCTCCTTTTGAGCACCCCCCCCCTCCCCCATATTTGATAAAAAAATTTATTGGCCTTTTTAAAAAACTTTTATTTGTTTGTATAGGTTTCTCTCACACATAAAGTTAAAAACAGTTATATAATATAACATGCAAAGTAAAATAATTGTGTAGAAGTTTGAATTTATTTTTTAGAATTTGATTTCCTCTTATTTTTTTTAGATTTTTTCTTTTTTTTTACATTTATTAATTATTTGAATTATAACTATTTGTTAAATTTTGTTATAACATTAATTTATTTGTCCTAATAGTTCCGTAGACCCTCGTTTTGTGCGGTGTTTACTCCTTTATTTTATTTTACGCAGATGTGGCAATGCAAACAGATAAAATTCCCCCCCTCTCAAAATCCAAATTCCTGAGATTGCAGATTATGCATAATAAACTTCATTCTGGCGCGCTAATAATCAACGCTTTTCATTCTGAGAAAACATTAAATTGTATTTAGTTTCATTCTTTCTGGTGCTTTCATCTTTTCTTCAAAAAATGGTGTTATGCTGATCGCAAATTATTTTACTTCCTGAGAAAATTTGTTTTTTTTTTCTTAATTTGTCGTGTGTGTGTTTTCCTTCGCCTATTTTATAACTTCCTAAATTGTCACTGATTTTTTTTTTTTTTTTCAGTTTTGTTAAGTGGTTCATTCATCTATTCCTTATGTTCAGAAGCACGATACAATAGGGCATCTGGATTTGTATTCGTCTAGTGTAAATATATTTTTGTTGGCATCACATTTTGCTGAGAAGCTCACTTTGTTATAAACTGCATCATCATCATTTACATATTTCAGATGTTTATATAAAAAAAATCATTTTGCAATTTTTTAAGAACTACATGTTATTTTTTGTGACTGTTGCAACATTTTATTGCAAAATAATAGTATTTACCAGATAAATCTTGCATGTTTAATGTACTACTGAAACTTCCATTGAAATGTGGCTAGGAAAATGCTTTTTTGAACTCTGAATATTTTCTATGGTAGAGTTTGGCATATCATTTATTTAATATATTTGAAATGCGAGGGTGAAAATATTCTGCCATTTTTAGAAATTGCCACCGATTTTTATTTGTTTGAAAACTTTCTAAATTGTGGTCCCTCCTCCATCTTCTTGAAAAACATCATGTTTTATGTTAAAAAGGCAGCTTAATAAAAATATCTGAGGAATGTAAACTTCCATCCCTATCTGGAATTTCTGTTGCTTAGAGTGAAATTTGATTCTTTGCTTTTTGAATGAGCTTTTTTCTGCCTTTTAGTGTTAAAGCCATAGGTTTGCATTTGAATAAGTTGTCTTGAAATCTACTGACCCTCAAAAGGAAGCAGACCTAACTAAATTTTAAAACACAAGCAATGCCTTGGAAAAGAACACTCCAAAAATTAAGAGATCAAGCTTATTATTTTACTTATTTATATTGGTATTGGTCTTTTGAGATAATTGAGTAATTACTAAACTAAGGCTAAATGATTCAACCTAGGGTGGCCATTAAAAAAATCACCTCATTTTTTGAAATGAATAGTCTGAAAGAAAAAAAAGTCACTACGGAAAATAAATATTTATTGGATGTTTTGTTTTCAAGGATATTGCAATAATAAATATAATAATAATAATAAATGTATTTAAAGTAAAAATTTCCAACTATACAGTTGCCTACTCTTCCTATTCAGATATTTGGCACTGCTCCTGTTGGTTCAATGTAAGGAGTAAATTTAAGAGATATTTTTTTAAAAATCAATAGGTTTTGAGATGAGGACAGTTTTGAGATCTCCATGAATGTGTTGATTGGCTGTTAACTTAATATTTTTTCATCTTAAACTTGAAGAACAATTATTATACATTATTTTTGTCTTTTTTCTTTATTTCTGCCATTTCCAGCATGTTCATTTTAAAAAGTCATCCTGGAAAAGAACAGCAAAAAGTTACTCCATTAATTCTTGGTTACCACAATATTAGATGTTTGAACTTTTGATATTTAGTAATCTTTCACCTATCCATTTGCTGAAGAAACCAATCAAAATAGGTACATTAGTGAAAAAGAACTTTGAACAAAAAGAATAAATAATGAAGTGTTTAAAAATTCAAGATTGTTTGTTTTTCACACAATTTAAAATTACTTTCCAATCGCATCCAAATGCTCATGCATTAAAGCAGCATTTTTAATGAAATTATTTTTGGAAACTCTGTTATATCTGTAAGCTACCTCTGAATCAGTGATGTATCTGCATAAATGAAAGTGAAACTTGATATTCTTTGGGACTAATGGAAATTAACATATAATCAAGAGATTATGGTATGTACAACTTTTCTGTTTAAAAAGCAATTCATTAGATGAAGAATAAATGGCAACATTTTTTTTTCCTGTTGGACTGTTCACTGTAATATTTAGAGATATCAAATGGTTAGTAGATAAATTTCCCAGATTTTAAAACTCTTAGCCAAATATATATTCTAAAGATAATTCATACAATTAAGTTAAATAAGATACTCAACAGCTATGTGTAGGATATTTAATTTTTACTCTACAACCAACATACAAGGACGGATCCAGAAAGTATTCAAAGAGGTGGCGATTGATTTTGCACAGATACTTATCGTTTTATAAATTCCCAAACCTCCTCCCCGTAACATTATGGAAAATCATTTCAAACTAAGTTCTTTTTTTCTGAAACTCCGAAAAAATTCCGGAGGAGTGTACTGAACCCCCTTACCTTAATTCATTAAAGGTGTCCTATTACTGCTTGTTTTGGACTTCAAGTTGAAAACTTTCCAGGGGAGAGCTTTCAAACCGCATCTAATATTGTCCAAAAAGGTTTTGGAACTTTGGAAAACTTCCTGTACAAAATTCCGCTCCCTATCACTTAAATGTTAAGAAATGTGCTGCAATTGCAATTTCAAGAATAAAATTCTAAAAAAAAATCCTATGGAGAGCCCCCCCCCCCCCCCTTTTCCTAATATTTTTGAAGATTGTGGGTATCGAAAATATGCCGAGGGAGAGTGCCTGCATCTTGGCTCAAAGAGAGGTGCTTGCCCCCATCGCCACTCCCTTGTATCCGTCCTTTCCAACATATACGAGGGCTGTTTTTTTTATCAACTTCCGATGTGGTAAAAATAAAACTAGTGTGAGTAATTGAATAAATTTATTATCAAAAGTTAAGTACATTATTAGTTACTTTTCAACATAATCGCCATTTAAATTGAGGCATTTTTTATACCTGGGTACAAGCTTCTTAATACCTTCTCCATAGAAGTTTGCTGCCAGTGATTTGAGATGGGTGTTCACGGCATTTTTTGTAGCCTAAGTTGTCAGTTATGCTAGTGTATAGGGCTGACCTTGAAATCTCAGGAAACTGATCAGATAGGTCCGTAATCGTAAACCTCCGATTGCTTCTTACAGTTTGGTCAACTCAATCAACGAGGTCTTCGTTTGCGACCGACTTTTGTCCTTGACCCCTTCATCATGAATGTCACCTCGTCCATCTGTAAATTTCCTACACCAATCACGCACTGCACTGTCAATCATAAAGCTTTCACTGTATACTCGTTTCATTCTATGGTGAATTTCTGCTGGGGATAACCCTTCAGCTTGCAAGAAGCGAATGACACTTGACGGGAGATTCTATCATGGTAGCCATGTTTGTGTGTCACTAGATTAACTGGTAATGGCGTCGGACGCCCGAAAACGAGTGAGGTTGAAGTGGGAGAGGTTCGCAGTCGACTGCCGCGCATTGCTGCCCGATTCCGCTCGCCTTGCCGTCTAGCGGCACGATCGGAAGTTGAAAAAAAAAACAGCCCTCATGTTACAGCAGACAGTGATTCTGAGTGATGACGGAATTTAAAAGATCCTTTTACATATTTTTAAGGATTGAGAAGACTTCTTTCCATTCAAAAAGCTGTTTAGCCAAACAGAAACCTCCCTTTAAACTGTATCACTTCCCTAGTGGCTTTAATTGAAATTTCTTCCAAAGGTTACTGATCATAGAGCACTTTTATTAGTCAAGCTGTCAAGCATTTAATTTCTTTAAAAAATGGTTATAAAATTTTACTTATTAAATAAATATCTGAAGTTGGTCATAAAAATGAAATGTATATATGCGTGAGGAGAGACTAAGAAGTTTCATGCAGGATTTGAAATATGAATGTTAAATGATTCAAATTATGTATACATATGCAACTAATGCTGTGCTGTAAGATTTAATTTCAAAGTCTTTATTCCATCTTATAGCAACATTATCAGGGGTCTGTCCAGAATTTTTCACAGGGTCCGTTTTTTGTGAAAAATCAAATAATTTTGTGAAAAATCAAATAACTTCGCAAAAAAAAAAAATTTTTTTTGTAAAACCAAAATTTTAGAATTTTGAGCTAGCGCATTTTGATTTGAGATTTGCTCTTTCAATAAACAATTTGTGAAAGATCCGTTTTTGTTTATCAAAATTTTGTGAAGGGTCCGTTTTGGTTGATCGGAATTTGAAAAATCAGTTTTGGTTGATTGGATTTTTGTGAAGGATCCGTTAACGGACCCAAATTTCCTCTGGCCAGACCCTTGATTATGTTGGTTTATTAATCCTTTAGAATATTTTTACTCTGCATTTAACAATTTGCCTCCTTTCCTAAACTGGAATTCTGCACTGAATTATCAGTTGGTAATTTATTTTTTTAACTTGCATGAACTGCTACATCTACCAGAATAATTATTTTTGCTGTTATGTATCTAAACTTAAGCGTGTGCAGAAATGCACCAAGTTCTGTTAAAAGACTGTCCTTAAATGATGTCACACTATTTTCATCACATTTAACTCCTCTTCTCCTGCTTTATATAGCACTGCATCTTACCCCTAGTCACACATCACATATTTTACATGCATGTTGTAAAAAATGTTTTTATTTCAACTAAAATATGTGATGTTACTCTTCTAATTACCCCCCACCCCACCCCGCCTGTCACAGACTGGCACAATTTCTTGAATCCCTCTTGCTCTCACAGTGTGACAATATTTGTGGGTGGCTCCTCAGAGAAATAATGAATTAACTTTTTTTTTTTTTTTTGCTGGGAAAAAATTAATTTTAATATGTTTTCAAGAATTTAGCTTTTTGTAAGTTGAATATCTTTACTTTTAAAATGTTTTTAAGTATGGATACAAAAAATATTTTTTTAAAAATGTGTTGACTGTATTTATATCTCTTTAAAAGTGTTTTACGTATTTTTATTTACTACTTTTTGAATTAGAAGCATGATTAGCTTTGTTATTAAAAAAAATCTCAATGAAATTTTAAAAATCAAAATTATGCATGAAAATAAATTTTTTAGTTTCTTTACGCAGAAGATCTTGTCTTGTCTCATCTTTGAAAATGGCTTCCGTTGAATATGTTCTGAACCAGGAACAGTTATTTTCTTCCCTTTAAGCTTCATGTTAAACAGTTATACAGCAAGTTTTTTCTTACTACTTTTCTTACTGATCTACGATCTCATTTCCCTTATTTTTTGGAAACATTAAAATTTCCCCCAAATTATCTTTTTCCTACGAACATACGAACAATTTTATGCCTTCACCGATTGCAATATGCATGATAAATTATCGATATTCATAATTACACTTTGCCCTTCTATAAAATTGCTGAAATTCATTTTTCTTTTGGAAGGCTTTTAACTAACCAATAATCCAAAATTATGATGTAATTTGTTTTAAACTTTTTTTTTTCTTGTTACATTTTTACCTTCTTTTAGAGAAATAGCAATCATGTCTTTAAAATTATTTAAGCTTCATTTCCAGTTTGCAAGTAAGATATTTTAAACCAAATTTTAAAAATCCAGTTCATTTTCATCAAAAATTTGCAGAAAATTAATTTTCTTTTAATACCACCCAATTAAAAACATAATTTACTGTTTTTAATGCTTAATATTATTGTTATCATTACCTTTTTTTTTCAATGTTCGAATGTTACTTTATGTTTAAAACATCAAAATAAATTCTCTTTTCTAAAAGCTTTAAGCTCAAATCTGCTATAACTTTGCAATATTTTCAGTGCTAAAAGTCCTTGCTAAAAATTTTGTATATTCTATGGTTTCTTGATTTTTAAGGATTAATATTCTTGTTTCTGAGTTGGCAAATATGCTTCATACAACTGTATAATAAGAGTTTAAAAGTGTGGTGTGTGTCGAAGAACAAGCATATTTGCTGCCAAACAATTATGCGTAGTTAAATTGTATGCATGATTGCAAACAGACCATGAACAGCCAGTGTAGCAGCATCAGGGCTTTGTTCACCCGTTATCCACAATGGTTTGCATTAAAATTTTCACTAAACTAATTTCATAGAACTTTAAGAACATTTATTCACACATAGTCCCAAAACTTCTGTACAATATATACAAGCATAAAACAAAAACATCAATAAATCACCCTATCAGTCATAGCCAGCTCACAACGCCGCTGCTCTCTGTCGAACCTAAGTCACTTAGAGTTGAATCTCCAAACCATAGTTACGTATACGTATAAATGCTACAGTTATGTATATATACTAATTCTGGAGAAATGCCTCATTCTTTCCCAGTTCATTTGTAACTATGGTCTGGAGATTAAACTTGAAGTAACTTGATCATGTATTCTGCAGAACATTTTTGATTAAACAAAAACCTGTTGCTGAGTGTTGGAAAACTTCTTCATGGCATGCAGGAATAATGTAGGTGCTATGCAAATATAAGCAATTTTAAGAAATTTCAATGAGAGTTAAGAAAATAAACTACCATCAGTAGCAGAGCAACCCTGAAGACATGATTTTATTGTAAAAGAAAAAGAAGGAGGGATGTTAAAAAGCTTTATGATTATGTAATTTCTGTGTCATTCAGAAGCCATAGTAGATATATATATATATATATTGTTTTTGTTGTTGTTTTTATTCATTAAATCTTACATATACGATCTCAAAATTTTATGTATGTACATTTTGTGTAATAATAGTATAAAAAATGTGTAACATTATCATTTCAATAAGAAAAATGTGTGAAAATGGTTTCTAGAGTATTAGATGTGATGAAATAAATTATACTCATCTCACAAACATTGTCTTACTACTTTTATTTTCTCCATTCAAAATAAACTGTTAGATAACTTTTCCTGGTGACAAATTCAAAGAATCATTGCCATTTTAAATGTTTTTTTTTTTTTTTTGCTTGTATTTTTTCAGGAATTTTCTTCATGTTTTTTTTATAGACTAAATAGGACATTTTTATTTCCTTCTCGTATCCATGCTTAAGTTTTGTAAAATGCTTATGGTCTGTTGAAAGTGATCAGTAAAAATGACGGGGATCATTGTCTCTTGAAGATTTGAAAACAAGATCAATGCATCCAATGATTTTGTTTTGGAATGTTTCCATCTGATTTTAATCCCTAAACTGAGCGGACATATATATACGACCTTTTGAAATACTATCGTTAGTGTACAATACTTTCATTGGTATCACTGTGCTGTTACTAGTAAAATTATCCCCCGAGCATTAGAATGCATTATGATGACCTAGACAGACTGCAAACTATGCTATTTCAAACGAGAAATTGTAGAAGGGAATATTTCTGAAACGAGTGAAAGTAATAACAGCACAGTTATTGCTTGTATATCTGTTCGAGTAAAACCTTTTGGTTTTTGTGTTTTTGTTTACTCTTTGTAGCTGGAGCTTTATGGGGAGGGGACAGAACATTTTGGAAGTTGTAGCTAAAACTCGATTTTAGGCAATTTTTGGTGTTACTGGAAGAAGAGGAAGTATTCATACCCCACCAAGATAATTTTTTATATTGAAATCCTAATAATTCAAATGTAGGTGATCTTCCTTGACATCCTTGGAGATGGGGTTCGCCAATGCTCCCCAGGAAATTAATGGCCTAAATATGCATATATACAAATAAAAAAAAAATGGTCACATACACAGTGACATATTTTCCGGTCAACGTAAAGGTAGCTATTCAGCCCATATCAAATTCCAAATTTGAGAATTTTTACAAACCCAATGTTTCCAGTTTTGCAAGTTTGGGAGCTCGTCGCAGTGCTTTTTTTTTTTTTTTTTTTTTTTTGAGGAGGGGGATGCTCATTTATCACAAGACTTTGTAAAACATTAATCATGTGCATTTTTGAACCCCCTTTAGGGTCCCTCATTGTTGCAACATGGTAAATCCACCACTGGTAGGTAAGCCTGTAGATGTAGAAGAAAGTAAAAATGATTAATGAAAAATAATTAAGATACCCTAAGAAGTAACTGTTCTACACTTCCATCAGCGGGAGTCCAATTGAAAGTTTGATAAAAATCATCTAATGATAAATTGAAAGAACAGTCAATTTAAAAATGATAGAAAAGATATGAGGCATAGTCTACACAACTCAAAACAATTAGGGGAGCGCATGGTTTTAACAAAATTACGCAAAGATGTATGCTAAGAAAACTTTATATGCAAATCAGTGTTCATGACATTGAAAAACCAGAAAACGAAGATAAGGTCAGAAATCGGGATGTTGCAGAAGCGTCTTTTATTGCTGTAACTGTGAAATTCGATTGTGCAGTTTTTTCTTTTCTTTTTTTTGAGACAAGGTTACTTGAGAATGCTTCAAAAACGTGATTTACCGGAATCCATGACATGGCGTGTTGTAGGCAGACTGGAATCGGGCAAACATAACATAGTGTTGCGGACACTGTTGAAGTCAACAAATGTGTTGTTGCAAAGCTGTGGAATCGATTCCAAGAGACAGGAAATGTTAGACGTCGACCAGGGCAAAGTTGGCCGCATGCCACGACAACAACTGATGACCGGTATAAACTGTTAGCAGCCCGTTGAAACAGAACATAGAATGCTTCGCAGCTGCAAAGGCAGTTGCTCTCGGCTACAGGACGAAGGGTATCCAGCCAAACAGTACGTAATCGGCTTCATGAGGGAAGGCTCTATGCACATAAGCCAATGGTCTGCATTCCGTTGACACCACGCCACCTTGCAACCCGAAGAAGATTGGCTGCTGAACATCGAGATTGGGAGCAACATGATTGGAGCCAAGTGCTGTTTACAGACGAGTTCCAAATCAGTTTGGAGTGTGACACCCAACATGTTCTGATATGGAGGGAGAGGGGCACTCGAAATAACCCTGCATTTATTCGTGAAAGATCACAATACAGATAGTACAGTAAAGTTAGACCAAAAAATGGCCAAACCCAAACATCCAAAAAAAAAAAAAGGTGAAACCTGTTGCAAATTACTTCTTACCCTTCCAGCAAGAAGGGGTAAAAAGTCCCAGCACTTTGCGCGTCGGGTTTTGGGGGGAAGGGGGGGGGACGAAATTATCCTCTATTTAAATAAAAATAATTTCTATTACTTAAAAAAAATTCTCAAATCTCGCAAAAACCACTCTATAATAGTAAAACAATAAACTCTCACAGAAAAAAATCTAATTAACAGGGGTGCACTGGCGGGGGGGGGGGGGATGGGGAGTGGTGCAACTTTGCGTCATTGGAATTTTTAAGGCAGTTTTTTCAAGGGGCATTTCTTTCTTTTTTGAGGACTTTTATTCTGGATGGGTACTCCGTCACACTTTAAGGGGTGCACCATCGCTTTTAGGGGGGGGGGGGTTACCCTGAATTTACATTCTAAAATCAACTATTGCACTGAAGTTTACGAAAAAATTTCCCTGACTTAAACTTTTCCGAAGTACAAAATGCCTCACAATGATATGGTAATGTCAGAATGATAATTCTAAAAGATCTAAGCGAGCTCAGTAACCAAATTATTTGTGACTGGAGTTATTAAACTGTTTAGAGCGCTGCAAAACAAAATTCCTGTGCAGCATAAAAAAAAGTCCAAATTGACCAAAGTTTCCCTACTTCTTGATTAACTTACTTCAACTTTTTTACAATCTTTTGCCATCACCCTACGGGTGGGACGAACCGGAATTGCCAATAGTGAGACGGGCAATGCTGCAATTCTGCGCCCTCTAAGTCGGTGGGGGTTCTCATTTGCAAACACCAAGCTACCTCTCTTTTACGCACCTGGTTATGTGAATTATGCTAAATATGCGGACATATACTTGCAACACTATCTGAAACCTTTCAGTACATTATGCGATAAAAAAATTTTGATCACATCAAACATCAGCTATCCAAAGAGCTAATGCAGTGACAAATTCAGGTGGTCTAGAACCTGTAGTGATTCAACGATAGAACAAGTCTTGATGAGAGCAATGAGCAATACAACAATAGAATGCTAAATATTTACACCTTTTTAGCTTCCTGTTTGGAAATCACAATCCGTTTCTAAAGCCCCCAGAAGTTTCTTCCCTCTCAAGTTGGTAGTGGTATTGCTCGCTGATGATAAGGTGAGTTGCGATGAGACCTTTAACGTTCAGGTAGTAACATCAAAGGAAATTGAAGGCAAACAATTTTGTAGCTTTTCTTTGTAAAGGAGGTAAGCAGTTATGTCTTTAGCTTCTGTTACGAGAGTAGTTACTATCTGTAAAGATGTGCAAGTCCAAACTATCTTTTACACCGAATGGTATGAACAGTAAAGATGGAATAATAAATTGTTAAAAACTTCTGGTACGAGTTATGCGCTGATCCTCCATCAGTATTCGATGAATCTGGTTTCAGAAGGAAAGAAATCCTATATCGTTAAAGTGATATTATCTGAAGCAAAAGGTTCATCCAACATCACAGAACAAACAACTGGTGTCATATATGAGGCAGTAAGGCAAAGGGATGTAAGTGGACATTTTCAAGTTTTGAATAAAACGCGCTTAAATATAAGATTCTAGGTAGGCTTTCATTGATTTTCTTTTCTAAATCATGCTGTATAGAAGCAACTACCAGGTCTACTAGTACCATTTCTTGCTCCAAGATAGAAGAGAGATTCACCAACCATTTGCACTGGTTATCTCCAAATATTTAATTTTGCCACTTACATCCCTTTGCTTCTCACTGCCTCATATGTAATAGATGGAAGATACCTGCTTAATCATATTTTTGGTAATGGTATGTAAGCTTCAAGGAAATGTGCCAGCAATGCAGTGTATAGGTCACTTGTAAGTATGGGAAAGCTAGTGTCATTTTTGATGGGTGCAAAGAAAGCACCACAGAAATATAATCTGCGTCCTATTACAACAGCCAAGCCTCCTGCTCTAGAAGACTTTCTGCGTCTCAAATCTTGTACTTGCTCTGAGGGGTTCATTGGATATAGTGAATGTTAGAAAAGTCTGAAAGTGGACTGAAGTGCTCAATTATATGCACAAACTGTGTTAGACATAGCTGCAACAATAACGATTTTGCTGAGGATCTAGATTCCAAAAACCATCTTGATAACGAAGACTTTTTGTTACAAGCTTAGGAGAAATCATTTGAAAGCAAAAAACAGCTCAGCGTAATTTTTCTGGCCATTTAATCAAATGTGCACCATCAGAGGAGGTGTGGGGGGGGGGATGGATAATATTTTAGTATATAATTTCATTTTGGGAGGTGAACTACTGTTCTTATGGGGTGGACAGAACTGATTTAATGCATTTTAGATTTGCATGAAATAATACTTCTACTTGAAATAAAGGGGGGGGGATGAGTATTTATTTTATTCGGCGGAGGGGGGTGTGCTGTATCTTTGAGAGGAGGTGCACCATCGCTCTTGGAGGATGGACACACTTGATTTCTAACTTTAACTTAGCATAAAATAATGTTTCCGTATGAAATGTATGGAGGGGGGTTCGGGGGTGCTGCTTCGTTTTACGGGGATAGGGGGACTCTGTAGCATTGGTGGGTTATGTCATCCCTTTTGGGGGGTCAAACACCTTTAATTTCATGCATTTAAATTTAGTATAACATAATATTCTCACTTTAAATTTACTCTAAAAATTCTGGAAAAATACCCAAAAACAGCAATTTTTAAATGCCCCCCATTCCAAAACCCGACGCACAATGGGGTGGGTAATAAACAATTTGCACCAGGTTTAGCTTTTTTTTTTTTGGATGTTTGGGTCCGACCCCTATTTTAACTGTACTAAGATGGGTTGGTTGGATGGTATCAGGTGGAATCAGCGTAGGCGGACTTACGGAACTGCATATCATTCGGATTGGCACATTGACGGGCCGAAGGTATGTCATCCCTAACGCTGGAGCCGTTGGAGATTCCTTTGCTTTCCAGGATGATATTGCCCGACTGCATAGAGCCCGTCTGGTGAAGAACATGCTTGAAGCTGAAACAATGCAGCGTATGGAATCGCCGGCGTGCTCTTCTGACCTGAATCCAATCGAATATGTTTGGGACATGCTCGGACGAACGCATTGCTGAGCGACCAAGGCCACCTGTTTACTGTTTGAAACTTAGAGATTGCACTTCTTGAGGAGTGGAACAGTATTCCCCAAAGTCAAATCGATAACTTCATAGCATTCATAGCAAAGAGGTGTGCAGAAGTCTTAGCTGTACGAAGAGACCACAACACCCTATTAATATTCATACATCATGTCTAAACGGTACCTTTTTTCATCGTTTACATGTAACCAAATTGTTGGTCTAAATCATCTTTTCATGTTTTTTCCATATTTTCAAAGTAGAGCGTAATTCCAAATTTAAGTCTTTTTTTCTGAATTGGACATTGATATGCGTGTACTATCCATTGTATGCCAATGTGGGGCAGTATCGCAAGGTTTTCTTCACTTTTTTTGCTTGCTCCCCTAATTGTTTTGAGCAGTGTATGTCAATCCAAGTGAGGTAAGGGGTCCCTATTTGCTTAAAGAAAGACCCCCTCCCTCATCTCCCTATAGGGAGGTTAAAAAATCCGCTATGAATTTTTGAGCATTAAAGAATCTGTGCCAAATTTGGTATAGCTACGCTGGTGTACTGTATGCTACTACAAAGCCAGCGTATAAGTGAGCAATGCTAACTCTGATTAGCAATCTGATGTTTAGCGAAAACGTTTAAAGAAATCAACATAAATATTTTTATGTTATCCACTTTAACAACTGCATAAACTTTTTAACTCACTTAAAAGATATATATAAATTCCTAAAAGGATAATCAACGCATCTTATCAGTTTATATTATTTCAAGTTGTGTTTCTGAAACACTGCTGAATGACCTAATGACTGCAAACTTTCGGATCCATCCTTGTCACAAAATTCTACTCTTAACACATCCATTTCGAATAATGAGATCAAAGAAAATTGCTATTGTTTTCAGCTTTAACTAGTTTCAAACTGATCAAATGCTTCAAAATTAGCTGTCTATGATGAATTTTGAGTTCTAAATTACAGTCTCCATAGATTAAAATTTCAATGTTGTGTTTACTATCCCAGGGTTCGTACGCTCCGGGAAAACCTGGAATTGTCAGGAAAAATGACAGATCAAAATGTCAGGGAATTTTCCAAATTTGCCCCCCCCCCCCCCCCAAAAAAAAAAAAATTTCCGCAGGGAATTTTGTTCTATGAGTTCTAATCTTCATTTTTATCGATATTTCCTTTAAAAAATTGTGAAAATTTTGATGCAAAATGATGCTAGCAATAAAAAGAGTGGCGACCCAAAAAAAAACTTCCACAGCCGCCATTTTTGACCCTCAATAGTTCCCAAGAAAAAAATCCTCGGGCGAACAGGTATTATGCACACACTCAACAGGGAAGATGACAATTTACTGCTTCGGAAGCACAAGCCTGAAGATGGGAGGGTGAGGCCAGTTCACTGTTCACTCGCGCGTGATTTGACGGAAATCGGTTTGAAAAGCGCCGTGTTTACAAAGTTACACCAATTTGAAAATTTAAATAAAAAATCAACGCATCTCTTTTGATTTCAATTAAATTACTGATCTAACATTTTTTTATTGCCCACTTCTATTTCACTTCTTAAAATCAATTATTGTACTGATTTTATAAGAGAAACTAGTGCTTTTTCTAAGGGTGAAAACAAAATAATCTCAAATATTTTTTTCACCCGTTTTCTAAACTTAAAATGGACATCAAGGGGGAAAGAAAACAGTAATCTAAATATTAACTATAGCAAAATTACTTAAAGCTGTAATATTTTTTGTGCAGGTTTATATAAATAAGTAGAAAATATTTGTAAAAATTCTTGTTTTCTTTGAAGTTTCCTTAAATTTTCTTGAATAAATAATTATTTCTAATTTTTCAACTTTATCTACTTTGGTATAAATGTCAAAAATATGCAACTAGTTTAAGACCTTTGGGTGGAGCTTTGCAGGTTTGGCAAAATGCTATAATTACTTCAAGAGGAAAATAATTAAGTCGTAACTACAGACAAATGAATAAAAATTCTTCATATGTTTTAAATAACATATCTGTGAGCACAAAAAGGTTTCAAATGTTTGAAGACAAATTCTTTTTGTACGTACTAATGTAGTTTTTTTTTCTTAGGGTACATTTCATAGAAATAATCCTTTCTTATAGAAAATTTAAATTCTGGAATAAATTTGAAAGAAAAAAATATGTATAATGTTTTTCATATGTTATGTTTTCAACTATTTTATGAATGTGACGCTCAAATACAATATTTTACGAACAGTGACTTTTATTTGATTAGAATGATAACACATAAAAAAAACACTTATTACCATTTATGCTACGCATGAAGTCAATCAAGAGCTAACGCTCTAATTATTTAGTTATTAAGAACCCAATCAAAAAATAATGTGCAAAAATTAACATTCAGGCACTAATACTTCATAATGCATACATACACTTGCTGAGCTGGGGGTCTACAATTTTTACAACACCCATAAATTCTCCCCCCCCCCCCCCAGAGCACCGTTTTAATTTAACTGACTCTGCTTTCATTTGTTAAAAAGCATCAGTAATGATGATATTATTAAATAAATTGAAAAATGAAGGTATTTTTTTCCCTAAAAAAGGGGGGGGGTAATGAAAATGTTCATTTTACTTCATACAATAGCCGAGGAAGCTCCATAGTGTGCAACTAATTAAAAATAAAAACTCTCTACGTTTTCACAATAATCTGCGAAGTACTACATCACACCACAGCGTCGCATTGTTTCTTTTCCTTGGGTTGTAATTAAGCTGTAAAATATAAATTTTTCTCCAGAAGCATAGTTTCCCTTTGCAGCCATAAACTCAACGTTTATTAGGCATTTTATTTATTCAAAATATAATCAAACACCAACAGAAAAATTTCATCATACACGATCTCCGAACTTGGGTAGCCAGCCTATTTCCTCCATCTCGCATGGCCTCATGGTAACCACGTGACCTTCTATAGCTCACCCCCGTAAGCAGGCTTCCAGATATAGGGGGCGTTGCTCTGAAGCGGATGAGTAAAAAACCCGAAAACGGGTTCTTTTTTCCCGATTCCGTACAGCTCGTAATAAGCCAACAGTGCACGCGTCGGGAAGTCGCCTGTTTTTTCCCGATCTCAACTATAAAATGTTACCACGAAACAATCTTCCGTGGACTCAAATGCATTAAAATTTAAAAATACAAACTGCCCACCCCCAAGTTGTAATATATACAGGTCTCCCTCTCCACAACCTCAACTGTATAATAAAATGTTACCACGGAACAATCTTTCGTGGAATGATGACTCAAATGCATTAAAATTTAAAAATACACCCCCCCCCCCCCAAGTTGTAATATATACACGTCTCCCCCTACACAACCTTAACTATGAAATGTTACCACGAAACAATCTTCAGTGGAATAATGACTCAAATGCATTAAAATTTAAAAATACAATCCTCACCGCCCAAAATTAAAATTTCTACACGTCTACCCCCCCCCCCCCCAACCTAAATTATGAAATGTTCCGCGAAACAATCTTTCGTGATATAATGACTCTAAGGCATTAAAATTTAAAGATACAACCCCCGCCCCCCCCCCCCTCACAATCTATGATGGTGCCAGAAAAATAAATTGTGGAGTAGAAGTGTTGAAATTTTTCTAGGGAGAGGGATATGGTTAGTTTTAATCCCTTTCTAGCGTTTAAGGTAGAAGATAATAAGATTTATTCGGGGGGGGGGGGGTACCCCCCTTCCTTTGATACACCCTACCCTCAATTATGAAATATTACCACGAAACAATCCCCCAAAAATACATCAAATATAATAATAAAAAAAAAAACAGCAAAGAAACCCATAACATGACCTTAAACGCGTAGCCGCCAGTTTTGGTTATTCACAAGATGGAGGTAGACACGATTCTTAAATGCCTAGGTTTCCAAAATCAAAGCAGAATTGAAGGTTTTCTTTAACTGCAAATTGATAAAAATAACGCAAAATGTGCTGCAATTTTTTTTTTTTTAATTTTATTATTATTATTTTATTTTAATCTTATAATTATTGCCTTGGGAAGCAAAAGTGCTAAAAACTTTTCAATTGAATTGTAGTTTCATGAAGATTTATTTATTTATTTTAAAATTATTTTCATGCTACAAATTAAAAAAAAAATCTTATTTTTTGGGTATAGCCGCAATGTTTGGTCATTCCCAAGATGGAATTACACAAGACTTTTTGAGTGCCTAAATTCCCGAAAACGGCATTGGATGTTTATTGCAATGCAAACTATTGAAAACAACACATAATGTGCCTTTTTTCCGGATAATTCATAGTTATTTTCTGGAAGAATGCAAATTTTATCTTCAAAACATTTTTTTATTCTAATTGATTTAGACGCTTATGTGCTAAAAACTGACTGTTTTGTCTTAACTGTTGTTTTTTAAGGATTATTTATTTTTTATAACTACTTTATGCTACAAATGCAAAAATCCACTTATTATCTTAAATTTTTCACTTAGTCGCCATGTTTGGTAGTTTGCACGATTGAAGTAGACGTAAACTTTCAAAACAGAGTTGGATGTTTATCTCAATGTAAACTATTGAAAGTAACATAAAATATCTAAACATAAATAATTTTCTGGAGAAGAAAAATTTTAATTTTGATGTAAGCCTCCTTGAATATGCGAAAGGAAAAAAAAAGATGATTATTGGCATTGGTCTATGATCGGCGGATGTTGATTTTCGTTATTTTGCATTATATGGTATGCCAATCAATGCAACAAGTTAATCATATTTTTACTGAAAAATAGCTTTGTATTTTGCTCAATATTTTTTGTGTTATATACTAATAAGAAAATAAAAAGAATTATAAACCAAAAGCGGATGCTAAAAGATTGCTGCGCGACTACAGCAAAACGCTAATATTACGCATGACATGTGACATCAAAGAACTGCTAATATAAGTTGAAAGTACTTTGTTTTCAATAAATAGTAAAACAATTTTGAACAAAGTGTTTGAAAAAAACTTAAAATTTTGAAAGAGATAAGAAAGAAAAAAAATCGAATTTTTTTACTTCTTTTTACAAAAAAGGAAGTATTGTATTCACGAAAAAATTTTCACTCAAAAATCGACCTTAATTTCCATTTTACTCACCCCCGAATGAATGTGGAGTTTTTTTTTTCGACTCGACCACACGTGGATAAGTGCCTAAGAAGAAGGAACGTATAGACACGCGAAATATCCATTTTGACAATTCCCGAGTTATTTACAACGAGTTTTCTCGTGACTTCTGTATGTGCGTATGTATGTCGCATAACTCAAGAACGGTATGTCCTAGAAAGTTGAAATTTGGTACGTAGACTCCTAGTAGGATCTAGTTGTGCACCTCCGCTTTTGGTTGCATTCGAGTGTTTCTAAAGGGGTCTTTTGCCCCTTTTGGGGAGGAATCATTGTTAATATCGATGTAAACTTAAGTGATATTATATTTTGGCGATATATCGCCAGTATTTTGGTTGCCAACTTGGCGACAAATTTGGCGGCTTTTTTTTTTCTTTTCTTTTTTTTAATCTGGTTTCAATTTGGCCACTGTTGGTGATTTTTAGAGAGTGAACTGGAATCACATTAAAAATACCAATAATTGGGAAATTACATAAAATTGGGGTAAAAGGAAGTCATGTGATGCACACATCAGCTCGTTTTTTACTTCCTTTTTACAAAAAAGGAAGTATTGTATTCGCGAAAAAATTTTCACTAAAAAATCGGCCTTAAATTCCATTTTTCTCACCCCCGAAATATTAAAATTGCTAATAATGGGGAAATGACATTAAATTGGGGTAAAAGGAAGTCATGTGATGCACACATCAGCTCGTTTTTTTTTTTTTTTTCAATATTTTCAAATCTAAGATTTTTTTTTTTTTAATTTGAGGGGAGAGGTTTCAGTTCTTCCGCATTGTTACTTTAAACAATTTTAATTATTTTGAAAACATTGTTGTTTAAACTTAATTTTGAATTAGGCGAGTAATCTGGAATTTTCTAAAAAACAACCTGGAAAAGTCAGGGAATTTTTTTTAAGCACAAGTGTATGAACCCTGTATTTATAAGATGACTTCTATATTTAACAATGTAGGTTTTTTAAATGGGAAGTCAACTTATCAATGAGGGAAACAACATGCCTGTTTTCTCTTGCTAACTTTTTATTTAAAGTTACAAGCTAATCTGACCTATTACTGATTCACTGGTTGTCATGCAGGCCCTTCAATTTGAATACCAGTCAACTGGAGCTAGATACCGACATTTCGGATATCGCATCCAAAGACATCAGTTTCGTCCTTGTTACTGAATCATAAATCTGGAATTGTAAATAACCAAGCACACACACAGTAGGCAGATGTCATCTCACTGAAACTGAGTTAGTGTATCAACCAATTGGTAGCTAAAGTAATTTATCTCACCAGTGAGAGTCCACAGTCATGGTGTAGTTCAACTGAAAAAAATGATGACAAAGATTGTATTAAGCAGTAAGTTACCCTTAAGCAAGGACTAAGGCAGAACTACATGCAGTATACTGACAGTCTGGTTTACATCCAGAGACTTAAAGGCAGCAACTTACAAAACTAAAGCCCTAGATCCTTCTCTTAAGTGGCGACACACTTTGATCCATGCCCTGCGCGCCGCTTTCGACTGCGATTGGAGGCGGGCAGTCACGTGGGTTCAGTCCGCCATTTTGTGTCGTTGCCTGTGTGATTTCTTTGTGCGAAATTCTAGATATTTTCTCTTTGCTATTCGTATTTTTCATTAAACGCTATCTTTAATGTGAAGATGCCTTGGTGTAGTGCATTAAGATGTTCTAACAGTTCAAAATTACTATATCGAAGTATATTGAAAGATTATTTATGTATTTTAAATGTTTTTATCAATACTGCTGTGCAATTTCAGATACTTTTTGAAACTCTTGTTGAAATTGTAATATTTTTTACTTTTCATGAAACTGTCTGATGGTTTGTTAATTTTCATGGGATAATAAGGACATTCACTAAAATCATCATAAATAGTTCCTTCAAATATTGTAAAGCTCAACTATGTAACGGCACCTAATATATTGCTAGCAGTAGTAAAATATTTGCCCTATTTTTAAAACTGATTTTTCTGAGTTTAAGATAACAAAGCCGTCAAAATTTAAATATACTTATTATTTTATTTATTTTTAATGTAAATTTTCTATTGTTTAGTTAGTTTCAAAATGTCTCAATAACTGTAGCAAAATTATTTTAAGAACACGTCGTTTTGCTTTTAATTGTTAACCATGAGTTTCAGCGTGTTGCCAAGTTAATTATTTATCTATTTTGCGCATAAAAATTAAGATATTAAAAGTATGAAATTATTCATTAAAAAAATTAAGCGTCTTTGAGATTATAGTAACATGTAACTCAAGTCAAGTTATATAATTACGTGAAGATTTTTTTTTTTTTTTTTTTTTTGCCCGGAAAAAAATCTGTTTTCGTTTAATTTTTATTTTGATGGGAAATTCTATTTAATAATAAAATATATATATGATTTTTCCCAGTATCTGTTAATTTATAAATTCATTATTACTATTTATAACAGTTCGTCACAGATGTAATCTGCACTCTTTTATTTGAATTCCTATTGATATCAAATAATTCAATTATTATTATTTTTTAATATTGATTTAAAACTGGTTATATTTTATTATCAGTTCGTTGAATTTTTAAGAACTAGTAGTATCCTTAAAAATCAGGTTTAAATGAATGGCATTTTTTAATGTAAAATCGTCATGAGAAACAAGAAAGTGTTGGTAAAATGTAAAAAAAAAAAAAACATGGAAGAGTCCTGCTGAAAATAAAACCTTTTTATATAAAACAAAAAGAAATTTTGCAATTCTTTATAAGTGAATAATTTTCCAGAAGAATACTACACACATTAGTAATATAAATAATACTGCTTTGCATGAATAAGTTCAAACTGTTGCCCTCGAATAATTTATGACATAATTAATTTAGTTCACTACTGTTCTACTCAGTGGTGGATTTAAGGGAGGCAGGAGGCCCGTGCCCCCCCCCCCCCAAAAGGATGAATTTGTTTAACTATTTTATTCACTATTTTTTAATTGACTGCTCCATTGCATTTTTTTATATAGTTAATTAAACAGAACACAAAACACACATAGAGCATATTTTGAATAATAGCATTTTTGTTTGCTAAAGAAGTCATACTGGAGTCATAGAGTGGCAGAATACTGTAACGGATTCGGTGCGACTTCCACTTTCTTGAAATGAAGACACAGTTCTTGATAAAAACACAAGAAATTTATTTACACTATGTACAGGAGAAACCGTTAACAACTGCTAAATTATTCATCAGCAATTATCACACAACACCGTAAACTCAACGTTTACACACGTATTTACTTCCAAATACGAAAACAACACAGCGAAATGCCTCGCTATAAACAGAGCTAATACACACACTCAGTTCGAAATCTGAATCGAAACTCACTGTTTATCCATCGCTAACGGCTTAAATACACCGAAAAGAATTTTCTCAAATATTCCACACGCTTCTCGAAATGCGTTGACCGTTATCAAATTTTATCAATGAACAAAAAGGGAATAGGGGTCGTATATTTTAGCCATATGAAAAAGGGGTTGTATATTCATTACGGGAAACTATTTACAGGTTACGTTACTACAATAATTACTATTTACAGGATTTGTAACATTGCCCCCTTCCTAAGGACTGCACGTCCCGGGCAGTACAATCCCCAGAAAGGGTGCCAAACTTCTATCACAAGTTTACAAATATACACATTAATTAATAACTAACAGATACAGAAAACACAATAATAACAAGAAATATTACTAAACATTAAAAGCAAAAATTATCTACAACTTTTATGTTATCAACCATGGTTGTTTACGTAATACTCATGAACTATGGCCATAGTATGGGGCTAACCGATCATAATGTACAACCCTAGGTTTTGCATTAGGTGATTTTTGGATCCTCACTACGACGTCATTCAGTCGGTTAACGACTTTGTAGGGTCCATCCCAATGCGACTGCAATTTGGGTGAAAGACCTTTCCGTCGGATGGGATTCCATAACCAAACCTTGTCGCCTTCGTTGAATTCATGTCCAGTAGACCTTGTGTCGTATCGGGTCTTCATCTTCTCCGCCGCGATGTTGATTCGCTCTCGTGCGAAGTTATGAACGTCTTCCAACCGGGCCTGGAGATCCTGGATGTACTCCTCAGGCGATGAAGGCGCATCCGGAGGACGACCGAAGACGAGATCACAAGGTAGCCGAAGCTCTCGTCCGAAGAGCATCTGAGATGGGGCATATCCGGTAGTCTCGTGGACAGCACTGCGGTAGGCCAGCAGGAACAAAGGTAGCTTCTTGTCCCAATCCTGTTGATTTCTGGATACCATAAGCGAGAGATTATTCAGGATTGTGCGGTTGAATCTCTCCACCATGCCGTCCGATTGTGGGTGTAGTGGTGTTGTCCTAGTTTTCTCAATTCCGAAAATTTGACATAGGCCCTTAAACACAGCAGAGATGAAATTCCTCCCTTGATCGGAATGAATCTGCAAAGGTGTTCCATATCTCGAGATCCAATGTTGAACTAGAGTCTCTGCTACGGTGGTGGCCTCTTGATCTGGAATGGGATATGCTTCCGGCCATTTGGTGAAGTAGTCGATGGAAACAAGAATGTATTTGTTCCCATCAGCAGTTCTTGGTAGAGGACCCAGGATGTCGATCCCAATTCGTTCGAAAGGAGCTCCAACGTTGTACAGATGTAGCTTCCCCCTGCTTCTCTTCTTCGGTCCTTTACGAGCAGCACAGGCGTCACAAGAATGGCACCACTTCTCCACGTCATCCTTCGCCTTGCTCCAGAAGAAGCGCTCCCGAACTTTATTGAGGGTTTTCAAGACACCAAAATGTCCTCCAGTCGCACTACTATGTATTTCTTTCAGAACATCTGAAATCCTTGATCGGGGAAGTAGTAACTGCCACCTAGATGTCTTGCCGTCGTCAGATTCCCATTTCCGGTGTAGCACGCCGTTCCGTAAATGGAGTGAGTTCCATAAAGCCCAGTATCTTTTTGTTGCAGGACTGAAGATGGAAACGTCCTGCCAGCTAGGGCGTCGACTGTCACTTTCCATGAACTCCAAAATTGGTTTTATGTCGGGGTCTTCAAGTTGATCTTTTCGAACTTGGTCGTCACTCCATGGATCAGGTTCTGATGATGTTGGAGTCACTGTCACCTGATAGGCGGTAGGGCTAGTCGTTCCATACTGTTTCTCGATTCGGGAACAATAGTGGCAGTTCTCAGGACAGGGTCTCCTTGATAAAGCGTCAGCATTCCCGTGAGATAACCCTTTTCGGTGCTTGATCTCCATGTCATATTCCTGGAGCCGCTGTATCCACCTGGCTATCTGGCCTTCTGGATTCCTGAAGTTCAAAAGCCAAGTTAACGAGGCATGATCTGTCCGTAGCAGAAATTTTCGGCCGTAGAGGTAATGATGGAAGTATTCTACAGCTTTCACTATGGCCAGTAACTCCTTTCTGGTGACGCAGTAATTTCGCTCCGACTTTGATAAGCATTTGCTCCAGTAAGCGATGACATGTTCATTTCCGTCAATTTCTTGGGATAAAACAGCTCCGATGCCCTCGTTGCTCGCATCAGTGTCCAGGATGAAGGATTTTTCAGGCTGAGGATAGGCGTTGATGTTAAAGCCTCCTTCAGTCGTAGAAATGCATTTTCGCATTCTTTGGACCATTCAAACTTTTGCTTGCTCTCCGTCAGCTTATGCAAAGGTCGTGCAATGTTGGAAAAACCCTTCACAAACTTCCTATAGTACGTGCAGAGCCCCAGGAAACTTCGCAGCTGATGGATGTTTTCGGGACGACTCCAACTCTTGACCGCAGATACCTTCTCTGGATCGGTTTGCACACCCTCAGAAGAGATGATGTGACCAAGATAGTTCACTTCCCGGCGGAACAAATTACATTTGGACGGGCTTAACTTCAGATTGGCTTCCTTAAGCTTTTGCAGCACCTTCCTAAGATTTGCCAGATGTTCTTCGAAGCTGCGTCCCACGATGATGATATCGTCTAAGTAGACCAGACAGGATTCGTAGGAAAGTCCTCTTAACACTGTCTCCATAAGACGCTCGAAAGTAGCTGGTGCATTGCAGAGGCCGAAGGGCATCACTTTAAACTGCCATAAGCCTTGTCCAGTTGTAAACGCTGTCTTCTCTCGGTCATCAGGGTGTATCTCAACCTGCCAGTAGCCGCTCTTCAAGTCCAGGGTCGAAAACCACTTGTGTCCGGAAAGAGTGTCTAAGGTGTCGTCTATCCGTGGAAGAGGGTAACTGTCTTTCTTGGTGATTTCATTCAGCCGTCGGTAATCGACACAAAATCTGGTGGAGCCATCTTTCTTTCGGACCAAGACGATGGGAGACGCCCAAGGACTGGATGACGGTTCGATTACATCGTTCTCCTTCATCTCTTTCAGGAGGGTCTCAACCTCTTCCTTCTTGGCGAACGGTAGTCGTCTTGGATGCTGTTTAATAGGGAGGTGTTCTCCAGTGTAGATCCTATGCTGCGTTAAATTCGTCCGGCCCACATCCTCCGATGTAGATGAAAACAGATGCTTGAAGTCATCCACCAATTGTTCCGCAGCAGTTCTTTGGTCTTTCGATAATGGCGCACTCCCAATTAACTTCGATGTCAAGGACTCAGAAGACACAGTCTCGGGGGAATTGATTCTTCTAATGATGCAGTTTACTGGAGTACAGGTTGCCAACACTTCACCTTTTCGGATATTCCTTGGCCTTTCACTCACGTTGGCGACTCTTACAGGA
This sequence comes from Uloborus diversus, assembly GCF_026930045.1. Classification (NCBI taxonomy): domain Eukaryota; kingdom Metazoa; phylum Arthropoda; class Arachnida; order Araneae; family Uloboridae; genus Uloborus; species Uloborus diversus. The sequence goes on from NC_072738.1 coordinate 72,610,182, forward strand.
ATTACATCCTTAGAAAGGTCCACAAGCGTAGATGCTACCAGCACTCCTTTTAGGTTATTGCTTAGGTTAGGGTATTCAATGAGTCCAAATCGAAAACTATTGCTTTCTTCAAGGGAGCCAGGTATTAATGATTCTGACCTTGAGGGAATCGATAAATCTGTTTGGGCTATTATTTGATGAGCGGATTTTACATCACTTTCTGCGGGGAAAACGGCTATGTCTTCTCTCATCGAGTGCAGCTCATTAGTCTTGAAGTCGAGAGTGAAGTCATATTTCTTCAAAAAGTCCAATCCGAGAATGAAGGGGTCCGTGATATTAGCGACGAATGCCGTATGATGGTAGGTGGCATTCCCAAACACTATTTCCAAGTCCACTTTACCGTCAATCTCGATCTTGTCACCTGTCACAGTCTGGAGACTTACGCGTGGCGATGTCCACAGCAGCTTCAATCCAAATTCACGAGCCACATCTGTCCTAATGATTGTCACATTGGCTCCAGTGTCAACAATCAGTCTGCAGGGGTTCCCATTCACATGTGCGTAAATGAAAAGTCCATCACTGCCACTACTAGAAGAGGAAATCTGCAGAGCTTTAGTGGTGGTGATTTCCTTCCCTCGCGTAGCTTGGCGAGCCGGACAACTCCTTCGCAGGTGTCCTTCACTACCGCATTTCCAGCACTTAAGTGATTGTCCATTTTGGTCCTTGGGAGCCGAAGTCCTTTTGAGGATTCCTGCAATTTCTTTTATTTGCTTTTCCAGTTCAGCAAAGCGTGACGAAACCGGATCAGGCTCATCAGTTTTGACGCCGCGGATCGAATGGCGATCCTTGCGGGTTGCTTGCTGGGCGGCCTCCAACTTCATCGCATACACAACAGCAGAATTCAGGTCTTTGACATCCGCCATCCGTAGAGCTTTCTGGATTTCCGGATCTCGAACCCCGTCGATGTAGTAGTTGAGTGCCAGGTTGTCCCGAACATCCGCAGGACAGTCGCAAAAAGCAAGATGAGACAGTCTTTCGATGTCCGCCGCGAGCTCTTGCAGGGTTTCTCCGGTTCTCTGGAAACGGGACTTCAACTGGAGTCGGCTGAAATCTTTCTGGCACTTCTCACCGAAGCGAAGCTCCAACGCAGATGTGAGGGCGGCGAAATCCAGGCGCTGGCCGTCCGGAAGGTTCTGAAGAATGTCCGCTGCGTCACCTCTCAGGGATGCTGCAAGATGGCAGGCCTTGGTAGCAGAGTCCCATCCGTTCGCTTCCGCCACTATCATGAACTGAGTTTTGTAAACCTGCCACGAAGTTTTCCCATCAAATGTGGCAAGTTTAATGGACGGTCGAGCAACCGATGTGGGAGCGCCAAACTGTACAGAGCTGCTTTCCGCGGTCGCCAATCTCCTTTCCAGGTCTTTAAAGATGTCTTCTTTAAGTTGATGAAATTTTCTATCTTCTTCTTCCAGTTTATTTTCTACAGCATTGCATCGGCCTTCCACGGAACTTAATTTTTCTTCAAATTTCTCTTCGATAGCATCAACTCGATGCTCTATCTCATTAAATTTATTTTCCATCAGTCTTTACCGAAGTAAGATCGTTTTTAATTTCCTCTTGGTTAGAAACTAGGTCATTTTTCAGCACCGTTAAATCACTTTTCAATTGGTTTTGATTAGCCGCCATATCATTTTTTAATTGTTCTTGATTAGCTGCCATATCATTTTTTTAATTGTTCTTGATTAGCTGCCATATCATTTTTTAATTGTTCTTGATTAGCTGCCATATCATTTTTTAATTGTTCTTGATTAGCTGTAAAACTTGCAGTCAAGTCACTTTTTAATTGTTCTTGATTGGCTGTAAAACTTGCAGTCAAGTCACTTTTTAATTGTTCTTGATTAGCCGCCATATCACTCTTCACAGAGGTGATTGCGTCAAGAAGTTGTTTTAATTGTTCATCCATTGCGCGAGTAATCACCATAAAAATAAAGTCCTAATTCAAAAAAGTCTTATGAAAAAATGTCCAAAGTCACACTTACTCCAAGAAAGTCCAGAAGAAGCCCCACGTTGGGCGCCAATTGTAACGGATTCGGTGCGACTTCCACTTTCTTGAAATGAAGACACAGTTCTTGATAAAAACACAGGAAATTTATTTACACTATGTACAGGAGAAACCGTTAACAACTGCTAAATTATTCATCAGCAATTATCACACAACACCGTAAACTCAACGTTTACACACGTATTTACTTCCAAATACGAAAACAACACAGCGAAATGCCTCGCTATAAACAGAGCTAATACACACACTCAGTTCGAAATCTGAATCGAAACTCACTGTTTATCCATCGCTAACGGCTTAAATACACCGAAAAGAATTTTCTCAAATATTCCACACGCTTCTCGAAATGCGTTGACCGTTATCAAATTTTATCAATGAACAAAAAGGGAATAGGGGTCGTATATTTTAGCCATATGAAAAAGGGGTTGTATATTCATTACGGGAAACTATTTACAGGTTACGTTACTACAATAATTACTATTTACAGGATTTGTAACAATACATTTATACATTTAACTCGCTGGTTTTGAATTCAAAGGAACGTAATATCGCGATTCGTCCATTAATTTTTCTTTGATGGAATCAATAACTAACATTCTTCAAAAAATGTGCAGGCGTGCCTAAAAGAATTATTTTGATCCAGGAAGCTATTTGCAAAATAATAGCTGTTTCTTTTTCAGCTTATAAAAAATGCAAAATGAAAGAAATCATATCATAGTTTCTTGAGAAAACCGTGATATTAATGGAGGCGGCATGTAACATGAATATGTTATCTCAGCTGCATCATTGCTTCAAGAACAATCAGCAACTGCTTCGAAATCCACACAGAAATTGTCCTGAATTTTTCAGTAAAACTTATATGTTTAATAGCTATGATTTTCTTAATTAAATAATATTTTATAGTAAAAATACTATAAAATAATACTAAAACCTCAAATGAGGTATGGGTATATTTTTTTATTGAATAACCTTTCCCTCGTGTTATAACCATTACGACATTGTTCCTAAAATTAACATTATTATGGTTTAGTTTTTAATTGGCTTGAAACGTTAAAGATGTTTTACGTCCACATTCAAAGTATATTGGTGCATAGTATGCATGTTCTTAGAAGTGGATCATTAGTTTCAGGGATCCTAAAAAAATTTTAAAAAAGACATTTTAAAATAAAGTGATGAAAACTTTGTTATGAAACATCGTATGTGGCAGGGGGAAGGAGGAGGTGCTATTCAATTTCCCGGGTCCCCTCCGAGAGATTTTTCTGTATCCGCCCCTGGGCTTTATTTAAAACAAGTTGGTTTCTTCAACTTCATAAATAATGTGAACGTAAGAAGCTTGCAGAATAATAATTCGCTGCCAAGCCTAAAAATTATGTTGCACCCTGAGGTCTAAATGATTAACTAATGATTGATTCCTTTTTTGTAACTGAATTTGCATCAAATGTAAACTTTAAATTAAAAACAGCAACGTTTTATTGCACAAAGCTTACGAATACTACAGACATGTGTTTCGGCGTTACATGAAACGCCGTTTTTCAATGCAAATGGATGATTATGGATGGAGCTTATGGATGATAAAGATATTTATCAAAAGGCAATGAGGCAGAAAAACAAATTGCTAAAAATAGCGGATTAACCGAACACCAACGAAAATTATATAAACCTATAAGGAAACAATAGGAATGTAAACAATGAGCAAGAACTTTCTCAGAAACACGAAATCTCGGGGGGGGGGGGGGGAGACAATATTTCGGGAAAACAAATTTAAACACAATAGAAGTAATGAAAAAAGTATTAACTACGTTACAAACACAGAAATAAATTTAAAATAAACTAATCAAGATAGATAAAAATTAATGGGGGAAGAGACAAAATTATGAAAATGGAAACCAAACAGCAAAAAAATATGGAACAGCTTTAAGATCGTTAACTAATGGAAAGATCAGGGGCGGATACAGGATTTCATTTTAGGGGGATCTTGGCCAGGGATGATAGTGGACTCAAGTAACATTTTCTGAAAACAGTGTGAAATTTTCGGAAATTATGAAGAAGCTCGAGACCCCCCCCTCCCCCCTTCACGTAAAGTTTTTTTTAAAATAATTTTTGACTTTCAGAATGTGTTGTCAGCCCTAAATTTTCGTAAACGGGAACCCAAGATTTTCGAAAATTTCGGATCACAACACCACTTAGTCATGCTTCAGAATGGAGCCTCACGTACGGCAATTTTCATGAACTTAAATTTAATTTAAATAAATCACTTGGTTTGATCTCTGGGATTCATCTTGTAAAAGCCGTGAAGGAGCATTATGATATTTCCTGTTCTAACGGTGAAATTAGAATGTATGCGGAAAAAAAGTTTTATCCTATTCAGATTTACATAGCGACTTAAAATATAATGGTCATCTCAGATACGAGTTGACAAAACGTATAGGGCTTCCAAAAGTGTTAGATCTGGGCCTGAAGTGAAGGTTTGTTTAGCATAAATTTGTGGTTAACATTAAGTTATTGCATATTAATAATAATGAGAAAAACATCAAGAGAATAGCTTCTTACGACAGTCACTGCACTTTTTTAGATTTTATGTACTGATATCTCCGTAAAGAAGGTTCATTTCATTCGACACATGCATTTTTGTATACAGAAATAAACTATTAAAACTTAGTAAATTGCGGTGAAAATCTAATTAAGAAATAAATATTTTATGAAAGATGTTGATAAATACTCGCAGACTGATTCCTTTTAGCTGTAGAAAAATCGGAGGTGGGACGAAGACGTCCTACTCTCAGAGTCTGATACAGGAACTCGGGGTATGTTTCCATCAAATTTGGGTTCATCCGTTTTTTTAATTTTTCAAAAAAAGACAACAATATTTTGTCATCCGAAAGCTTCATTGTTTTTGTTATAGGTAGTCCTTTTCTGACAAAACGCGGCTTTTTTCGGTACAGTTTCCGTCGTAAAACAAGGGGCTAATTTTCGGGAACCCTCGTATAACGAGGTTTCACGTAAGCACGAAACTAAAATTTTACATTTCTTGCACAACACAAAATGCAAAACACTGATTTAAACTAATTAACTATTTACAACACATTTACAAATAAACTCAGCACGAAGAAAAACAAAACTGTCTAAAAATTTAAACAGAAAGAAATAACAATTTAGAGACATCACAGAAAAGATATTTACACACTGAAATGATTTATAAATTGAAACGTTTCCTGCAGCTCCGGAAATAGTTTTGCAATAACTCTCGTCGATTAGATTTGTTGCATAAAAAGCTATCGGGCAGCAGACACTTTTTTGTACCTTTTTGTTTAACTGGCGTCTGATTACAGCGCCGTAGAAAAACTCTCAAGCAAAGCAATATATAAATAGAAAAATTACATATTATGCCACAAAAAATAAATAAATAAATAAAATAAAATAAATAAATAATAATAATAATTCAAAAATTCTTTACTCTTTCTTATGGTTTCGTTAAGGTTTTCTTTCCCCCCTTTTTTTAAAATTAAACAATCTTTTTCAATACTCAAATGCAATCAACCTTGTAACAATTACAAAGTATTGCCGCAGATTAAGCGGGGAGGGGGGAATCGTGACCCTCATGACTGCGCCCCCCCCCCTACACACATCCTTCATGTAATGCCCAAAAACATTTACGTTTTCTTATTTTTTCGATCAAGTTTTTAATTTCTTAGAGTAAACATTCAAATACTGTCGCGGGTTTGGAAAGGGTCATGACCTCCCCCCTTCCCTTGTATCAGCCACTGGGAAAGATTCCCAAAAAACTCATTGGGCTCCCCTATTATTATGGATGTAAGTTTGGGCGCGTCATAACCTCCAATTTCGGAAATAAAAAAGGTATTTTTTTTTCGTCAATGTGTTCATTAAGAACTTTTAATTCCAGAATTAAATGAGCATAAATTTAACCCTAAAACTTATATTTTTTATAAATTATGATTGAATTACATGAAAACACTCATGTAAAGGTACCGATTATTTAAAAAGGTTACGAAAAAGTCACGGAATTACCGTTTTAAATCTTGTGTTTGTAAGATATTTCCTTCTTAATTGTGTTATTGCTGTTGATCTCAATTTAATTACTTCTTCCAAAAAATAAAGGAAAACCGATAACAAAGTGACAATACAAGAATATTTGTCCAATGCTTAAAAAAATGGAAGTGGTATTACCTTTTCTTTACCAAGTACGAGATTTTTCAGCATATAAATATTCTTTCCTTCTCTTTCGCTTTCAGAGCTAGAACCGTTTCACCTTATTTATCACTGAGCTTAAAAACGTCTCCCACATGTTGCGACGTTATGTTTTAATTAGAAAAATGTCAAAGTTTTTTCAAATACATATTATCAAATAATCCTTTTCTGGAAGGGAAAAACCTTGATGCGACTTTTTTTCCTCTTAGAATAATAGAAGGCAAATTTATAAATTTATTCAACCAAAAAGAAATGAACTTAAAGTCGTGGATTTTTTTGAAGGAAAAAGAAAATCAAAAAATGGTTTCGAATGCATAGTAAAAGTAGTTTTGGTTTTCATGTGTATTTTAATACAGTTAAACTCGATAAATATGAGCACGAGTAGTTTTTCAAAAGTTGTGAATTTGCTATTTGATTGTGTTAGAAACTGAACACTAAACATTTTGAGAACTACGCGTTATGAAACACGTAACTTTGAATTTCATAGGCATAAGTTTCGTTATATTTCTAACAAATGAATAAACACAGCAATACTGATTAGCCACATCCAATTTATAGGGAGTAAGTTGAAGTATTAGAGAGGGGATCAAAAACGTTGAAGAAAAGTGACCTTATTTTTATAGGAAGCCCCATATTAAAAATTTAATGTTCTGAATCGAATATCGGGTCCTGTACCTGTTGAATTTTATAAAATCCAATTATAATTAAAAATCCCTTTTTCACTCAAACTTCGGTCGCTAAATTTATTGATACAAAATCTCCCAAATTTACCATCTTTCATTGTTCTATGTATTTCATCCTTGCTTGAAATTTAAAACGTCGATTATGAAACAAAAATATAATCCTACTTATCTACGTCATAATCTTTAAACGATTCCATTAAGGTTTGAAGATACTTCGTTGTTACGAAGTACCACGAGACATAATTCCGATCAGGAAACTATACCAGGTCTTACGGGAAAAATGAAGGTGTACCCTAATAAAATATTCATATGTTATACTTAACCAGGTTCTGCTGTATTTACTCGAACTAATCATTAATCTTTTTCGCTTCATATTTAAGAAATTATCAGCATCACTAAATTGCTTGCTATTCCTTTTTATGCTTAAAGCTTGAGAAACTTTTGTAAGCATCCTCACATAACTAGACCTTTTTAAAAAACTGTTTTGAAGTTCACTTTCGACAATTCTTTTAAGAATCCTTATAAACTTTTCGAAACAGAAGTCGAATACAAGCAAGTGCAGGAAATTAGATATTGAAATGATACCCCACTTGTCCCTCCTCTAAATTTCATTGCTGTATAGAGAGCGGAAGTAAAAAGCTATTCAAGCGAGTGCGGAACAAATATTTCTTTGCATTGTTTTCTACGAACAAGAGGCATTAAAATTCATTTTGCATGTATTTTCCCAATGTTACGTCTTTCCGGTTGCTTGCGAATGTGGAATAGTCTCTTAGTATTAAATGAAGTTACTTCAGCAAGAATTGTGCGGCCTTTGAATAAGAAAGTCGTTAGAGGGAATAATTTTAATTCACGAAGAAACTCCATTAGGACCAAAATCTCAGTCTATTGTAACTTTGCATTTGTTTTTTAAGATTTTTGTTCGAATATTACAGTGGAAATACTGAACAGTGAACTGATTATCAGTTGATTTTTTTTTCTTTTCGCTGTCTTTTCAGCGAATAAGACACATTTAACGGAAAGAGGCAAGTGGTTAGAACCTGTCGAACAATTACGAAACATTGTCTATAGTTGCGGGAAACCTAACCTGACAGCGTCATAATAATGTAATTAGGATCTGCGTAGCCTTCACAGCGCTGTTAGGATAGGTTTGCCGCAACTAGTCTTCTGACATCTTGTTCATCTACATATGAGACTGATATAAATAATGCACTGATATTTTTAAAGCCCGTAAAGCGTGTTTCACAAAATCAGAAACATGCCTCATGGTTTAGTCAAGTGTACTTTCACGTTTTGTATGTTTTAAGAAAAAGTTTACGATCGTGGTACGCATCTCTTCTTTGTCTGCTATCTTCAATTTCATTCGTAGAAAGTTATTTTTTTCATGGAATTGAGTTATATATTGTTATAGCCATAGCCTTCATTCTTTTCGTACATTTCAATCTCCCAAAACGACACAAATCTATATACTACAGCGCTCTAGTAAGCTCAAAAATTGATTACGGATGCCAAGTTTATGACTTCGTAGTCAAAAGCGCTATCAAAATCCAGTATATAATCCATAATCACGAACCTTCTCGACCCAACTGACGACTTATACTTTCTCTTAATTTTTACTACAAAATTAAACCTATTACCAATCATCCATAGGATTTACATAATTTTCATCCAAAACATATGGATCGATTTCTGTGTCGTCCTTCGGTCACTTCAACATTTTGGGATCCAAATGCGACAGGCGCTTACTAACTTTCAGCTTACAGATTTCGTAACTTTTAATTATTATGTCTTTCATGGTATTTTACAAATGTCATATACATATTTAACAAAGAACCTTTCTCGTCATCAATTATTAAATTTTTAAAAACATTCCATAAAGACGCATATTGAAGCCAATGAACTAGAACAGGGGTTCTCAAGCTGGGTGCCACGGCACCCTGGGGTGCCGTAGGAAGAGGCAATGATTTCTGCAGAGTGTTCATGGTATCCATATTAGGTGGGTGTGCCAAATAAGGCCATGTAAACCAATTTTACCATCCCCTTATTTTTTAATGTAGCGTAATAAAAATTCGCTACATCGTGTCTTCATCGTCATCATAAAGGCTGACTGATGATTAAGCTTTTTCAACTAGCAGTTTTTGATTGCTAGGCAACAATGTAGTAAAAGGTTTTCCTGAAGAGATACGTCAAAACTATCTTACATTGGATGGCTTTGTTCTACTAGTTTACTATAGCATAAAAAAAAAGTTGTTTATTGTTCTTGAAGCCTAATTTATGTAGTTGATGAATTCAATGAGAAAAACGTCTTTGTATCGTCATTTTTGCTATAATTTTGAATTTTGTTATAATTATTGAAATAAAAAACGTTCCTTGGGACAAAGCGGTTATAGGATTTAATCATATATTTATTTATAATTTTTTGATTCGTGTGCTGACTTAGATTTTCTATTTCAATAGTATAAGTATAACTCTAGAAAATATTTTTCAGTATAGCAATTAATTAGTCTACTAATTTAATCAGTTATTTCTTTATGTTTTATAAACAAATGTGCTGACTTTAAATTGGATAAGTGCACTTTTTAATATTTTTTTATAATGGCAGGTAGCTAGTCAATTATTTTAATCATTTATAACTTCATAATTGATTGGCAAATGTACCAAATCATAATTAGTAAAGCTTACCCGCATTGGGCTCCCTGGCAGGGCAAAGCGGGTGTTTCAAATGTTTGTAAAGTTTGATAATAAATAAATATTGGGTTTGAAATATTACAAAAATCACTTTTTATTTTGAAGTTCAAGAATCCTGCTAGGAAATAAAACCGAAATTGTTGCGATAAAAATCTAAAAACTACAATTTTTGAGCGTTCTTCGGAAACCTACCCGCTTTGGGCCAACTTCCCCTACAATTTTTTTATGAGAAAATCAAAGTCATTTATATGTTGGAAAAGTGTTTTGATGAAAAGGAGAGTATGGTTTATTAGTTCTCGAAGAACATTCATCCAGCAACCAAGTTTTATTATATTTCTTGAGAATTTAAATGGTTTGCACACTGCTATTTCTTCGGTGGATAGTCATTAAAACTCTTTTGTAATTATTATAATTAAAACGGCAGAGAGAAAGAAAAGTTTTTATTTTTATCACTTATTTAACTCGATTTTCATCAAGATAATTTTTCATTTCATATTTTTTTGTTACTCATAACATAATAATGAAGTTTATAAGCAAATCCGTTTCTTATCCCGTCAAAACTTTTTGTATTTCATTGCTGTTTTTAAATGAGGAAGAATTACTAGCGATACATTATTCTCAGAAAAATGTTGCTCTCTGTAACTTTTAGAGAACAATTTGATCTTTTTATGAGGCATTCCAATATTGCGTTTTTGTTACATGTTAGAAGTGAATGTGCAAGAAGAATTAATGAACGCTTCATTGGCAACATTAGTTTAAGAATTTCTTTTTCGAAATCTGTTTTAGCTACACGTGTAGAGAAAATAAATTTTAATAGAGATGACACGGAATGTGTTTCTCTGCCGCTCTTTTTAACAAATTAATGCAGCGTAACATCGTGAAAGAAATGTTGGATTTATTTGTTGAGTTTTTTCTTGTATATTAACATTTTACTTTAAAATAAAAAGGCAGATTATGCTACAAACTTCGCATCACTAAGGTTAACTTCTATTAAGTGAAATATTTTCATGCTTCATTTAACTTTTTTCTTTCTTTTTTGAGTTTGGCTACTTGTCGAAATTTTGGTTTGTGAAGGGTCCTGGTTAATTTCAAGTAGTTTACTGATTTTAAGAGGGAAACGTTCCTGTGTTTTGCCGGATATGTTTCTGGCAGAAGTTAGGCACATTAGCTGCCCATTGTTTCACAGGAACGGTCCTTTTTTTATAGTCGAAGACGGACTGAGTCTCCTAAGAGGGCACCAACCTGTACTTCTAAAAGGCGTACAGGTTCAAGGGTGCAAGAAAAGAAAAGAAAAAACGAAGGCGCAGAGTTCTAATGCGAGGGGGGAAGAAACGAAGGCGCCTAAGTTCTAGCGGGGGGGGGGGGGGGGACGAAGTCACACCGATTTAAAGGCAAAAAAAAAAAAAAGTGCACTGGTTCAAAGACGCACAAAAAAGTTTAAAAAAAAAACGAAAGCGCACAGGCTCGAAGGCACATAAGTACGAGGGTGCACAGAAAAAAAAGGAATACTCAAAAGTTCGAGGGCGCAGGGGAAAAAGCTATTTGGTACAGATTTGAGGACGCATAAAAAAGTTTAAAAAAAAACGAAGTCTCACAGGTTCGAGGGCGGGAGGGCGCACGGCCCGCGGGTCAGTCTGTTTATAATGCATATTTGAAATTGCTACAGTTAAAAAAGTGTCCAACGACTTGTTTAAATTTACTATAAACATCAATTTGCTCCAAAACATTTTTTAAAATAGCCTTTAAATGAAATACATTCTAAGAAAACAAAATGTTTCTAAGTAGGATCAAAATGCATATATTTTGTGGACAATTTTCTCCTCAATATTTATTCTAATACATTTCCCTTTGCTCTTTCACTTTAATGGTTTTTGGATCACTTCCACTAAATTACAAGATCTTCTTCAACGAAACGTGGAAAATAAACTTCATGGCTTTTTTACGGTTATTGAATAAGAGGAATTATTTTGCATGACCGGAAAATGCTTTTCCATCCATTACTTTAGAGAGAAACGACGCTGAACTTATTGATTCTTCAATGGAATGATTTTATGTTTAAAATTTCAGCTTTTTAGCATATCGTGGCGACAAAGATCTCGCCCGGTCTCTGTGAAAATTTCACACCCCATTTTTCCGTAGATTGTCATATTCAATGTATTTTTTTAAGTTAATGAATTGAATTGTGTACAACATTCAATAGCATAATAATGATTTCAAAAAATTACTTTTTTAAATGAAGTAAGCAGTTAATAGTACACTGCAAATCTTCAGATACTTTTTGGACAGATGTTTTTGGAGAATATTTACACTCACTGGCCAATGAATTAGAAACCTCTAAAAGAATTTTCTTTCCTTACTCACATTATGCAAGAGTCTGGAGGAAGTATCATGATACGGAACATGTTCTGCTGGCATGGAAGTGGTGCCCTGGTGCTCCTCGAGGGTAAACAAACAGCCATGCGATAGATATTCTGACAAATCAAATGCACCCTGCAATGTTGCATTTTTATCTTGATGGCGACGGATATTTCATGGACGATAATGCAACTATACATCATGACAGAAGTGTTGAAAATTGGTTCGCTGAGCATCAGTTTGACTACCAACACCTTCCCTCTCCACCGCATAGTCCGAATCTTAACCCATGGAAAATGTGTGGGACACGTTGGAAAAACGCATCCGACAGCACTCTTCTCTTCCATCTCATTTACAAGATCTAAAAAGCCGCATAGCCAATGCATAGTATTCTGTGGATTCAAATGCACTTCAGAAGCTTGTAGATTCGATGCCGAAACGAATCAAAGCAGTTGTCCGTGTAACAGGTGGTTCAATAAAATATTGATCTCGGATTTCTAATTCATTGGCCAGTGAGTGTATTTGGTTCAGCACTTTTTAAACCTTTTTGGGGACGCATTTGAGGGAATTTTTCATTTTTAGGACACAGACATCTGTCTTTCTTAGAAAACTTTTTACAGTACTTTTAGCTGTTAATTTTACAACTCTCTTGCGGGGTAACTGTGTACCGCCGTCGGGCAATGGACGTTTCTCGACCAGAGACGATGTTTTGTTTTGGGCGGCCAACACGCATTACATTAAAAAACGGGTTTTTATGTAATAACGGTTTGGAAAAAGTTACCTCAAAAATTAATACTCATATTGTTATAATTTCTGGGATGCCAAAAACTATTTTTGTTACTATAAAATGTTAATCAATCGTATGTCAATTATTATTTGAGACATACGAATATTCGGTGTAGTATTTATTTACTTAATTTTAAGCTTGTTTGTATTTTAAATGTCACATGCATGCGGGGTAAAGTTAAACAGTTCATTTTGTTTACTTATTCAATTATTTAATAAATCATTCATGTATTCATTTAGTAATTAATTCATTTACTTTGCTTTATTTAATAATTCGCTTATATTTGTTCATTCATTCATTTATTTTCTTTTTCTTGCTCTATTTCATTCTTTTATTCCTTTTTTCTCATATATGAATTAATTAAATTAGTTATTTATTGTTTTCTATAATCTTGTCATTTATTCATACTTTCTTTTATTTGCTTATTCATTTGATCAAAAATATTTTTAATAATTGAGTAGGGAGTTTTTTATTTCAAATTAATTTTTTTTTCACTTTGCTCCACGAAAAAAAAAGTGCATTTTTTCCTCTTTCTTTTTGGGTACAGATTTACTATACCAAAAATTAGAAAATATTGTTTCCATGCACGCAAGATATATTATATATTTTCTTTAGGTCCTGTAAATTTCAAAACAACACTAAAAAAATTCCGAAACGTTGCTGGTTATTTCCGTGGAACGTTTCGTGATTTCAGAGGTTTTCACCTATTTCCCCAAAAAATCAAGTATCTTCGCAAAAAAGTTTCCTGAATTCCTAAAAGATGCACGGATGCAGACCTTGCACTGGTGGGGGAAAATTTTTTGCTACCAGTTTAAATATTGATGGAGCGTATTTATTAAGTGTATCGGCTTTAGATTGTTTATGGCCCGTCCGGAGTGACTAAGCTTCCAATGGGAGCAAATAAGTCACTGGATAGCTACAGTTTTGCGAGGCAGGAATTGTAGGCAAGGAATCTGCTTGGTTCGTGCTTGCAATTTTCGCGTAGCTTGGCCATGGTTGCTCTAATATTTCTGGAGCTTTCTTGGTAAATCAGGAAGGTTCTAATCAAATAAATTAAACCCATTTAACTTTTCTAGAAGGTTTACGTCTGGCTTTAGTAGGGGAGATTTCTTAATATTTCAGAAAGGTTATTGACTTTTATCGGAAAACGTTCCTGGTTTTTGTAAGATATGTTACTGGCTGAAATTGGGCACATCAGCTGCCTATTATTTTCCAGGAACGTTTCCGAATCGTTTTTACAGTGAAATTTTCAATTTGTTCATTTTAAAAAAGGTAACTTATCTTAGTTATTTCATTTATCCCCACATTCCCCTACTAATTATTGATTTAAAATATAAATTTTAAGGCTTTCTCTCTTTCTTTCGCTACAAAAGACAAAACTCCCAGAAACTTATTTTACCTTACTGTGCGTGGTAGCGTATGAACGATATAATCAATAGTGACACATCATTTAAAATTTCATAACTTAAAAGACAATTTTGTCAGGATTTAACTATACACTATTTTTTAAAATAAGCTTCACATTATAAATGTCTTGAGCGTATTGTAATATTTGAGAATAAATTAGTTATGAAATTTAAAATTAAAAAAAACCGCGACTGAAACGCAAATGTAGAATTAAGAGGGAAAATTGAAAATCCTTTTAAAAGCCTTTACTACTAAAATCAATTACAAGTATTTTATTAAATAGAAACTGGGAACAGATAAAAGTTTTAAATCAATGTGTTTTCTTTCCTTATCGGCCAACAATGAATTCGATTACCTATCGTGTGAGTAAAGGCTTAGCCGTATTTAAATTCTGCTTCAAAAAACCGTTATAATTCGAATTCCATGTAACATGGAAGTTCCAAAGTCATTCTACCAGACGCGAAAAAAAAATCTCTTCATTTTGGTACTAAATTTTTAAATATGTATTTTTACTGCAAAATCGTGAAAAACCTTTTAGAGGTTTTTAATTAATAACATCGTTAATTATTGCCGTCCGACGACGCAACCTAGCTAAGAACACTCTCGATCAACTCTCCTTCCGAACAATTTTTTTTTTCTTTTTTTCAAAATCAGTTCATCAGTTTAGGCGCTAGAGTGCCACATACAAACACACAGATACACACATACACGTCAAACTTATTATTACTCCCTTCCTTTGTGTGTCGGGGTTAAAAAGAGGCATCGCGTAAAACTTGGTTTACTCTAATACTTAAGTTATCTCATTGCTGTTGCCAGGTTTGATATGTGTAAATAAATCAAATATTAAATGAATAAAAATAATGAATGAAATAAATAAATAAATTGAGGGACAAAAGAGTTTTTATCTGCTACGAAATAACCAAAGTTGTTTCGTAAAATCAAATTTGCAGCTAATATCCTAAATAGAAATGTATTGTACGATGCAAAAATAAAAGAAAAATGATAAAAAGAAACCCTCCTTACATATTTAGGAATGGAAAAATGTTAGTCTTGATTCGGTAGGAAATTTAGAATGACGGTAGTAAACTAGAGGGATGGAATAATTCAGTGATGCAGACGAAAATATTATGAGTTTCTACATCACGGAACATTACGTTTGAAATTGAGATTTTGGTTCTGCTACGGATGATGTAATTCCTTGTGCATTAGAGAGGAAAGATTTGAGAAGAAATCCTTTTTCAGTTTTTTTTTTCTAAAATTAGAAGAAATAAAAATAAAAAAAAAAATACACACCCACACACACACACACCCACATATATGCATAGGAGAATATTCCAATGACATTCTTTATTCTTGTTACGAATGCAATATAGAATAACTTAGACTACAGTTATGTTTGTAGAAAAAATAAAAATTAGTTTATGCAAACGTTTTTGTAGCATTCTATAGTTTCGTTTTTGGAATTTTTTCATATTATTATTACTTTTGCATCTTAAAGCAACAACAACGTGAAGTCAGATTTTGACCAAGTAAAGGTGCTCATTCAATTCGATTTTGTTTGATTTGTTTGAATTCCATCTACCAGTAACGTATTTAGAAATTTCCTTCTGGGTGAAGCAAAGTCAAAGCGATTGGGAGATACAATCGATCGTATTCAATTCGATCGAATTCTATATACTAGTAACGTAGCGAGCAATTTCGTTCTTGGTGGAGCGAAATTTCTGGCTGCGCGATTGGTACAGAACATACAATTGATTAATATTCGATTCGATCAAATTCTTTCTAACAGTAACGTAGCAAGAAATTTCCTTCAAGTAGGGGTAAAGAAAATTACTGGCTGCAGCGCGATTGGTACACTGTAACAACGATTTAGAAACGTTCCTGGAAAATAATGGGTTGCTGATGTGCCCAATTT
This sequence comes from Uloborus diversus, assembly GCF_026930045.1. Taxonomy (NCBI): domain Eukaryota; kingdom Metazoa; phylum Arthropoda; class Arachnida; order Araneae; family Uloboridae; genus Uloborus; species Uloborus diversus. The sequence continues at coordinate 72,626,261 of NC_072738.1, forward strand.
CTCCTAGTAACATATCTTGCAAAACCAATAACGTTTTCCGCTAAAATTCAGTAACTTTCCTGAAATTATCCTGGAAGCTTCTTGAAAAAGTCAGAAGCCTTCCAGTTTAAAGCCAGTCGTGTCTCTGAAAAATTAAAGTAAACTTAAGAAGGTATAATATAATAGTTTGGCACCTTTCTGATTTAGAAAGGAAATTACAAAAGCAGTATTGCAAGCATGGCCAAAGCCAAGACAGAATTGCAAGTAAGTATCAAGAATTTTACTCACACTGCAAAGCTGCATAGTCCAAGGACTTATTCACTCCCTTTGGGAGCTTAACCAATCTGGACGGACCGTAGTCAAACTGAAGCCGACACACTTTATAATCACGCTCAGTTAATCTTTAAACTGGGAGCAAAAATATTTTTCACTGCAGTGAAAAGTCTGCATTTGTGCAACTTGTAGAAATTCAGGAAACTTTTTGACAATGATACTTGACTCTCCTAGAAACCATTGAAATCCTGGTGAATACTCAGTAACGTTTCGGAATTTTCTTACACTGTAGATACAATTGATCGTATTCGATTCATTCGAATTCTGTAAGAAATCCTCTGAGTCTGTCCTCTGAGTGGTAAACGTTTCTGTGTAGCAACAACCGATGTGATTCAGCACCCTAGTATTGAGTTACAGTATCCCATTTAACATTCCCCCCCCCCCCCCTCCTCCCTCAAAATTTTTATGCTTAGCGCAATGCAAAAACAACCTTAAGTTTTTTACCAGGAAACCACACGATGGTGAAATGATGAAAATAATTGAAATAAGTAGTAATCCAAAGACCGTTGTAAAATATGTTTCTGGGAGCAGAAATTATTTGCTCTCATGTCCCCGTTATCTAAAAATAATGTCTTAACGTCTATCGAAATTTTAAGAAAAGTCGCCATATTTAGCGATCGATAAAAAAGTCGCTAAATAAAGCCAGAATTGCCCAACTTTACAAAGTGAAAAACCAGGAGGTTTTTTTTGTGGTATTATTAATAAACATTTTCACGCTAAAAGCAAGAACTTTTCTGGTTTTAAAAATATCAAAATATTGGGATCAAGCATTTTATGATTTAAAAAAAATGTGACTATTTGTTGATTATTAATACTAGAATTACGGCGATCTTCACATGGTTAGACGCCTGAAAATACATTTCGAGAAGAACATTAAAACATTCCATGGCTTTTACTTCCACAGCCTAGAATGTAGAATACAAACAGTTCACATCAGCTCTTGCAGCATGGTTTGTGTTTATTTATACACTAGCTTACTACCTGGCGTAGCCTAGGCGCTTCTCAATGCAACATATTAGTGAGCAATGGAAGTCATATTTTTACACTGTTTTGTAGATGGATGCAGACGGCGAAATTGCGTGATCAATTTCTTACCAAGTCTGTAAATTTCATTATTACACTATTCGTGTGGTTTCCTTGTAAGAGTATTTTATGAATTTATTAAAATTAATTCAAAATTACATGTACATTCCTAATGCAGCATAAAACAATAATCTCTTGATGCGATCGAAATTTCTCAACGCTCGAGCAATAGCAAGATTAAATACTTAAAAACCACTTTTTGCAAAACTAATATTTTTGATATCGGATGTTGTTGTTCAAAGTACAGATGCATATGTCTTATTAGTTATCTGATAAATTAATAATGAGTCAATAATATCGAAATATAAATAATCGTTTTGCGTTTGATTTAGCTGTCTTTGCAGATAAATATAACAGAATAAATTAATGTTCTTTGAGCTCCGATAGAACTTAAAGTTTCTTGGGAAATTCATAAAAGTTCCTTGTGTACAATTTATTGAGTGATACGTTCTAATTAAAACTGAAATGCTTACTCATTGTCGTTCTTGATTTATTGTCTTCCAAGTTTTTGAGGACTTCGAAAAGAATTTCGCGATTTTGAGCCACGATGTGAATCGAAATATCATCCCCGTTGCCATATGCTCAAGAGTGGGCCGGGTTTTAGCGAAGATTTCTCATACTCTTGTAGTCTCATTTCCTGATTTGAAGAGTCCTGATATTTCAGAAAGAGCTTGTCAAAGAAATGTACAATCTTTCACGAAAAGTATTTTTAATTAAACTGGTGCGGATGTTGCATTCTTAACTTTTTAACGGCCATTATGAGGCAGACATGTCTCCCCAAGTTCAAGCTTATTTGTAAGTTATCAGATACAAATAATTTATAAACTGTATATTTTTTTTCATGTTATTGAGGTATCAGAATCTTTACATTAGCCAAAAAAAAAAAGGTTCAGAAAGTAGGGTAACGGCACCAGAGAGTAACAGACAAGGGTTCAGTAACAGAGAGTCGTAAGTTTGGATTTAAATAATAAGAATTTTAAGCGGGTAAAACCGATGCTGCTGCGACCCATGAATACGGTGCAAGCATCTAGTGTTATCAAAGTAAATGTTATGAGCCGTTTGGTATTTACAAGGCAGTAGTGGAAGGTTATGAACAGCTACTACGAGGTCGCCGGTGTTTCATGTTCACACTGTAAAAGAAATCAGAAACGTTCCTGGAAAATAATGGGCAGCAGATGTGTGGCCAATTTCTGCCAGTAAGATATCTTACAATAAAAAAATTTTGAAAAAAAAAATTAGAACCGACTTCAAAATTGCTCTAAAAAGTGAAAAATAATTTTATTCTTTAAACACCATCGATAATACTTTGAAACATAATTTTTGAAGTTGGCGCAAAAACAAAAAGTAAAATCCAGTGTAACCATGCGTCCTTCATATTTTTTTCAGAAAATCATCCGAAGTTAGGAACGAAACATTTATATCGTTACTCAAATATGCTGTCATCAATGCATAATGTATGTGTTAGTGAAGAAACTAGGCCTGGTTAATTTATAGTTGTAGTTGAGTTATGGCTGTGAATGATCTTATCTATCGTTTTTGCGCCAACTTCAAAAATTATGTTTCAAAGTATTATCGATGGTGTTTAAAGAATAAAATTATTTTTCACTTTTTAGAGCAATTTTGAAATCGGTTCTAATTTTTTTTTCAAAATTTTTTTATTTCATTCTTTTTAGTGTAAATGTAGATATTTCAGCAAAAGTAAGAAGTTACCATCACGAAACTTAACCTTATTTTTTTTCATAAATATGCTCCATACTAAAAAAAAAACGATAAGCACGCCTTAAACTTGAAGCGATTGGCACTAAAAATTTATCTTTGTTCCTCTCTGGAATTTATTTGTGTGTTAATTTAATTATAACCATTTAAATATCCCTAACTAATTTGCATTTCACAGCGTACTAGTTGCTTGTGATGCAATCCTGTATAGTTGAGGCAAACATAACTAGGTAGTATTGTGAAGGCTAAGCAGATCTTGATCACTGCATCACCTCGCTTCCAGGTTAGCTTTACCACCACTATGGAGTAATGACACTGAAAAAACTTGATGCTTGCTTCAGAGAAGCCTTTATTTAAAATAATCATTACAATTACTATTAATGCTACTGTTATATGGCACCAAACTTTTATAACAATGGGTTTCATATTTAATCATTTAATAGGGAAATTGCATGAAATTTACTGTTTTTTGCCCATAACTTTTTTTCTAAAGAACATATATGTTCAAACAAAGTAATGGGACCTAAGTTGAGCCATCCCCTATCCATTAAAAAAAGAATCATCAAAATCGGTTCACTAGGTGAGACGCTGTGAGTGGACAAACAAAAAAAAAACATACATACGGTATGAACTGATAACCGCCTCCTTTTTGAAGTCGGTTAAAAATCAGAAACGCTTTCCGCTAAAATTCAGTAACCTTCCTGAAATTATACCCGTAGCTTCGCGTTTGAAGCCGGTCGTGTTTCAAGAACTTTAGAATAAACTATTTTAAGTGCAATATTGTAACGGATCTGGCGCTACTTCCAACTTTCTTGAAAGGACGACACAGTTCTTGATGAAAAGCACAGGAAACTTATTTACACTATGTACAGGAAAGATCGTCAACAACTGCTAAATTAATCATCAGCAATTAAGCAAATATCACACAACACCGTAAACTCAACGGTTACACACGTATTTACTTCCAAATACGAAAAACAACACAGCGAAATGCCTCGCAATAAACAGAGCTAATACACTTTCAGTACAAATTCTCAATCGAAACTCACTTTTTATCCAGCGTAACGGCTTATATACACACCGAAAAGAGAGCTCTCAAATATTCCACAAGATTCGAAATGCTTCTCTAAAATCGTAGACCGTTATTTTATTTCTTCATTTTATTCATTCTCAAATCGTATCAATGAAAAATAGGGGGACCATATACTTCAACCGAATGTATAGGGGCTGTATATTCATTACGGGAAACTATTTACAGGTTACGTTACTACAATAATTACTATTTACAGGATTTGTAACATTGCCCCCTTCCTAAGGACTGCACGTCCCAGGCAGTATAATCCCCAGAAAGGGTGCCAAACATCTATCACAAGTTCACAAATACACAAATTAAATATTAACCAATTATTCATAGGAAACACCATAATAACAAGAAATATTACTAAACATTTAAAAGCAAAAAAAAAAAAAATATCTACAACTTTTATGTTATCAACCATGGTTGTTTACGTAATAGTCATGAACTATGACCATAGTATGGGGCTAACCGATCATAATGTACAACCCTAAGTTTTGCATTAGGTGATTTTTGGATCCTCACTACGACGTCATTCAGTCGGTTAAGTACTTCGCTCTCGTGCGAAGTTATGAACGTCTTGCAACCGGGCCTGGAGATCCTGGATGTACACTCCTCAGGAGATGCAGGCGCATCCGGAGGACGACCGAAGAAGAGATCACAAGGTAGCCGAAGCTCTCGTCCGAAGAGCATCTGAGATGGGGCATATCCGGTAGTCTCGTGGACAGCACTGCGGTAGGCCAGCAGGAACAAAGGTAGCTTCTTGTCCCAATCCTGTTGATTTCTGGAGACCATAAGCGAGAGATTATTCAGGATTGTGCGGCTAAATCTCTCCAACATGCCGTCCGATTGTGGGTGTAGTAGTGTTGTCCTAGTTTTCTCAATTCCGAGAATTTGACATAGGCTCTTAAACACAGCAGAGATGAAATTCCTCCCTTGATCAGAATGGATCTGCAAAGGTGTTCCGTATATCGAGATCCAATGTTGGACTAGTCTCTGCTACGGTGGTAGCCTCTTGATCTGGAATGGGATAAGCTTCAGACCATTTGGTGAAACAGTCTATGGAAACAAGAATGTATTTGTTCCCATCAGCAGTTCTTGGTGAAGGACCCAGGATGTCGATCCCAATTCGTTCGAAAGGAGCTCCAACGTTGTACAGATGTAGCTTCCCTCTGCTTCTCTTCTTCGGTCTTTTACGAGCAGCACAGGCGTCACAAGAATGGCACCACTTCTCCACGTCATCCTTTGCCTTGCTCCAGAAGAAGCGCTCCCGAACTTTATTGTGGGTTTTCAAGACACCAAAATGTCCTCCAGTCGCACTACTATGTATTTCTTTCAGAACATCTGAAATCCTTGATCGGGGAAGTAGTAACTACCACCTAGATGTTTTGCCGTCGTCAGATTCCCATTTTCGGTGTAACACGCCGTTCCGTAAATGGAGCGAGTTCCATAAAGCCCAGTATCTTGCAGGACTGAAGATGGAAACGTCCTACCAGCTAGGTCGCCGACTGTCACTCTCCATGAACTCCAAAATTGGTTTTATGTCGAGGTCTTCAAGTTGATCTTTTCGAACTTAGGGTGAAGGATTCGTCAAGGATGAAGGATTTTCCAGGCTGAGGATATGAGCGAATAGGCGTTGATGTTAAAACCTCCTTCAGTCGTAGAAATGCATCTTCGCATTCTTTGGACCATTCAAACTTTTGCTTGCTCTCCGTCAGCTTATGCAAAGCTCGTGCAATGTTGGAAAAACCCTTTACAAACTTCCTGCAGTACGTGCAGAGCCCCAGGAAACTTCGCAGCTGATGGATGTTTTCGGGACGACTCCAACTCTTGACCGCAGATACCTTTTCTGGATCGGTTTGTACACCCTCAGAAGAGATGATGTAACCAAGGTAGTTCACTTCTCGGCGGAACAAATTACATTTGGATGGGCTTAACTTCAGATTGGCTTCCTTAAGTTTTTGCAGCACCTTCCTAAGATTAGCCAGATGTTCTTCGAAGCTGTGTCCCACGATGATGATATCGTCTAAGTAGACCAGACAGGATTCGTAAGAGAGTCCTCTTAACACTGTCTCCATAAGACGCTCGAACGTAGCTGGTTCATTGCAGAGGCCGAAGGGCATCACTTTAAACTGCCATAAGCCTTGTCCAGTTGTAAACGCTGTCTTCTCTCGGTCATGAGGGTGTATCTCAACCTGCCAGTAGCCGCTCTTCAAGTCCAGGGTCGAAAATTACTTGTGTCCGGAAAGAGTGTCCAAGGTGTCGTCTATCCGTGGAAGAAGGTAACTGTCTTTCTTGGTGATTTCATTCAGCCGTCGGTAATCGACACAAAATCTAGTGGAGCCATCTTTCTTTCGGACCAAGACGATGGGAGAGGCCGAAGGACTGGACGAGGGTTCGATGACATCATTCTCCGGCATGTCTTTCAGGAGGGTCTCAACCTCTTCCTTCCTGGCGAACGGTAGTCGTCTTGGATGCTGTTTAATAAGGGTGTGTTCTCCAGTGTAAATCCTATGCTGCGTTAAATTCGTACGGCCAACATCCTCCGATGTAGATGAAAACAGATGCTTGAAGTCATCCACCAATTGTTCCGCAGCAGTTCTTTGATCTTTCGATACGGGTGCACTCCCAATTAACTTCGATGTCAAGGACTCAGAAGACACAGTCTCGTGGGAATTGATTCTTCTAATAATGCAGTTTACTGGAGTACAAATTGCCAACACTTCACCTTTCCGGATATACCTTGGCCTTTCACTCACGTTGGCGACTAACACAGGAATTACATCTTTAGAAAGGTCCACAAGCGTAGATGCTACCAGCACTCTTTTTGGGTTATTGTTTAAGTTGAGGTATTCAATGAGTCCAAATCGAAAACTATTGCTTTCTTCAATGGAGCCAGGTATTAATGATTCTGACCTTGAGGGAATCGATAAATCTGTTTGGGCTGTTATTTGATGAGCGGATTTTACATCATTTTCAGCGTTGAAGATGGCTATGTCTTCTCTCATCGAGTGCAGCTCATTAGTCTTGAAGTCCAGGGTGAAGTCATATTTCTTTAAAAAGTCCAATCCGAGAATGAAGGGGTTCGTGATATCAGCGACAAATGCCGTATGATGGTAGGTGGCATTCCCAAACACGATTTCCAAGTCCACTTTACCTTCAATCTCGATTTTGTCACCTGTCACAGTCTGGAGACTTACGCGTGTCGATGTCCACAACAGTTTCAATCCAAATTCACGAGCCACATCTGTCCTAATGATTGTCACATTGGCTCCAGTGTCGACAATCAGTCTGCAGGGATTCCCATTTACATGTGCGTAAATGAAAAGTCTATTACTGCCGCTACTAGAAGAGGAAATCTGCAGAGCTCTGGTGGTGGTGATTTCCTTCCCTCGCGTAGCTTGGCGAGCCGGACAACTCCTTCGCAGGTGTCCTTCACTACCGCATTTCCAGCACTTCTGCTCTTGTTTCTTTTGGGCTGTTATGCTGCTCAGATGTCTTGCCAAGTCACCGAGTTGTCTCTCAAGTTCAGCGAGGTGGGACGGCCTGGAATCAGACTCATCAGCTTCCTGAGTCCGGATGGGATGGTGATCCACACGGGATGCTCATTGAGCGGCCTCGTATCTCATCGCATACACCAAAGCAGATTTCAGGTCGTTTACATCCGCCATCTGGAGGGGTTTCTGGATTTCAGGATTCCGAACTCCGTCGATGAAGTAGTTGAGTGCCAAATTGTCTCGAACATCCGCAGGACAATCGCAAAAAGCTGGATGAGACAGTCTCTTGACGTCCGCCGCTAGCTCTTGCAGGGTTTTCCCGATTTTCTGGAAACGGGACTTCAACTGGAGACGTCTGAAATCTTTCTGGCACTTCTCACCGAAGCGAAACTCCAACGCAGATGTGAGGGCGGCGAAATCCAGGCGCTGGCTGTCCGGAAGGGTTTGAAGAATGTCCGCTGCGTCACCTCTCAGGGATGCTGCAAGATGGCAGGCCTTGGTAGCAGAGTCACATCCGTTTGCTTCCGCCACTATCATGAATTGAGTTTTGTAAACCTGCCACGAAGTTTTCCCATCAAATATGGCAAGTTTAATGGACGGTCGAGCAACCGATGTGGGAGCGCCAAACTGTTCAGAGCTGCTTTCCGCGGTCGCCAATCTCCTTTCCATGTTTTTTATTTTCTCATCCACATGATTTTCATCTGTTGCGATACGGTTTTCTACTGTTTCAAATTTTTCATCAAAAGCATCAACTCGATGCTCTATCTCATTAAATTTATTTTCCATCACAGTCTTTACCGAAGTAAGGTCGTTTTTAATTTCCTCTTGGTTAGAAGCTAAATCATTTTTCAGCACCATTAAATCACTTTTCCATTGTTCTTGATTAGCCGCCAATTCATTTTTTAATTGTTCTTGATTAGCCACCAATTCATTTTTCAATTGTTCTTGATTAGCCGCAATGTCATTTTTTAATTGTTCTTGATTTGCAGTAAAACTTGCAGTCAAATCACTTTTTAATTGGTCTTGATTAGCCACCAAATCATTTTTTAATTGTTCTTGATTAGCCGCCATATCACTCTTCACAGAGTTGCTTGCGTCAAGAAGTTGTTTTAATTGTTCATCCATTGCGCGAGTAATCACCATAAAAATAAAGTTTAAATTCAAAAAGTCTTTATGAAAAAAATGTCCAAAGTCACACTTAGCCCAAGAAAGTCCTGAAGAAGCCCCACGTTGGGCGCCAATTGTAACGGATCCGGCGCGACTTCCGATTTTCTTGAAAGGACGACACAGTTCTTGATTAAAAGCACAGGAAATTTATTTACACTATGTACAGGAAAGATCGTCAACAACTGCTAAATTAATCATCAGCAATTAAGCAAATATCACACAACACCGTAAATTCAACGGTTACCACGTATTTACTTCCAAATACGAATAACAACACAGCGAAATGCCCCGCAATAAACAGAGCTAATACACTCTCAGTACAAATTCTCAATCGAAACTGAACTCTTTATCATGCATAGCGCTTTTTATACACACCGAAAGAGAACTCTCAAATATTCCACAAGATTCCAAATGCTTCTCAAAAATAGTAGACCGTTATTTTATTTCTTCTTTTTATTCATTCACGAATCTTATCAATGAAAAATAGGGGGACCATATACTTCAACCGATTGTATAGGGGCTGTATATTCATTACGGGAAACAATTTACAGGTTACGTTACTACAATAATTACTATTTACAGAATTTGTAACAATATAATAGCTTCGCACCTTTTTGATTTATTAAGGTAGTTTCACAAGTAGTTGTTGTTGTTGTTTTTAATCTCTTTTTGGTCTGACGGAGTCAGACCAAATCGATGAAACCGTTGACCCTTATGAAATCTGACACTAGCAGTGGACTGTCGAATATGTCGTTCCAGTCCAATCCCAGGCAGCTCAAGATATGCTGTGGTGATGCCTGGTCTTGTTGGCATTTAGGGCAGATGGGGAACCTCTTGGCGCTTCCAGAGAAAGTGAGACTTTTCAGATGTTCACTGGCGAGGCGAGACAGAAGGGTGTTAGTCTGCCTGTCACAGGGAAGGGCAAGAGATTGTACTGGCCTTTTGCCTTTGTACCAATTGTGAGATGGAGGTATTAATCAGTTTTCTTTATTATTTCTCAAGCAGTATTACAAACATAGCCAAAGCTAAGCCATAATTGCAAACAAGTATCGGGAATATTACTCGCTTGCAATTCTTGCAAAGCCACGTAATCCATACTTATTCGCCCCCTTTGGGAGCTTAATCAGCATGGACGAACTGTAATCGAACGGAAGCCGATAGACTATATAAATACGCTCAGTTCATCTTTAAACTGGGAGCTAAAAATATTTTTCACAACAGTGAGAAGTCTGCATTCGTGCGACTTGTAGCAATGCAGGAACCTTTTTGACGATGATACTTGATTTTTCCAGGAAGTGGATAGAAACCATTAAAATCCCGACACGTTACATGGAAATACTCAACAACATTTCGGAATTTTTTTACAGTGCATTTGAATTTAATAAGGTTTTAGATCTAAAAATAAAAAGCTTTTGCACATTTTGAAGAGAAAAGAGGAATTTTGTCCATTTCTCATCCTTTCTTCTTCCTATTTTACTGGGTATCATCAGAATTGTCGGTGTCTGTTACTGGGGGTCGGACCTTTTTTCGAAATTGAGCAAATAAAAATAGAATTAACTCATTTAGAGGATCCAGAAGCAGCCAAACGTTGGATGAGAAAAATAGTTTAAAAAGCCTAAATGCATTAAAAGGCTCAGAAAATTGAGTTAACCTGAGAGCGGTGTTTTAAGCATGTCTGTTACTGGTGCCGTTGCCCTATGTTTTTTCTTTGGAAACACCGCTACCTTCAATAATCTACTTTAGAGCTTATGGTCCCTACTCTGTAAAGTTAAGAGATCTAAGAATTTGCTCATGTAAAATATTAAAAAAGGTATCGATTAATGAAAATTTTATATTCGAAATTCAAATAAACTATAGTGGGCGCAGCAGAGTCTGGCTAATGGCTGCTGAAAGTGGTAAAATCAAGGCAGATTCATTTACGCAGGATATGACCTGTTCGATGAGACAACTAATTCCTTCAATCACCGCAAGGTAGCTTATTCAGGTCCTGGAAAATCGAATTCCCGAACTTTGACGGATTTTCATGTTTTAAGGTTGACTCAGCCCATTTTCATAGTTTTGGAAAAGGGTCTGTTTGTCTGTCCTGTAAGTGAACGATTTTTGGTGGTTGATTTAAATTAATATACGAAATTGAATGCAATTTGATACACATATGCATTCTGAAAACACTACAGTTTATTTTCTTGAGCACGATTCTCAATCATTGACGAGCGTGGGATCTGAGAATTAGTTATCAGGTCTAGCCTGAATGGTAGCTTAAGTAGCAACATTTCCGCCATCTTGGGGCTAAACATAGCTTTGTATTGATGTCAGATTTGGTATATTCACTATATAACTCGGTTTTTAGTAGATCACTGTTTAATACACATATTTACACGTTCACTCTTCCAGTGACAATCTTCCTCAGACTGCCAATGCTAATTCTCAGTTAACCTTGTGGGAGTTCAAGTGGTTGCGCAATTGGGGTTTTCATAGTTGCCGAATTGGGATTTTTCCTTTTAAATGAACTGATCTTGTGAATTTATGGGTTTCCCACAGCTTCCTTCCTATGTCTGCTATGATAAAGTAGGGTGTTTTGCTTCTTGATTGCTATTTCTGATTAACTCTATGCATGGCCCCACTAAATTTTGCTTACACTTATAGGCCGTGACAATCGCTGAAACTCATGCCAACAAAGAGGGCGCTACAGGGAACAGTTGTTTTCCATTACGTTGCCATTAATTGGTGGATGCAGAGTTCCGTTCAGCGCCTCTTGCGGTCAAAATGGGTGACGTTCAATCAAAAATAAACAAAATTTGAAACGTATATATTGATTGGTGGATGTATAGCATATCATATTTGCATCGGTTCAACACAGAAAAGTCATTAATTGTCAAGGTCCGAAAGCGACAGCACAATCTAGTGGGGCCATGCTCTATGATAATCGAAAATCAAGATGATAATCGAAAAGAAATAAAAAATCTCGTTACTTCATTATGGCAGACGTAGGAAGAAAGCAAGGATTAGCCCCAAGATGGCGGACATGTCACGACTTAAACTGCGGTCGAAGGCTTTAGTCACGAAAGAATCCTTAGCAATATGAAATATGAGCTCGTTACCAGGAGTCTTCTAAAAGTGAGTGAATCTCCTTCACTGGGTTCAGATATGTAATGAGAAATTTTGTGCAAAAATGGGTGTATAACCGTTTTGGGATTCAAATATCATGGCGGAACTGCTCAATCTTTAATTTCGTAAGTAACTCAGGGTAAATGTGTGCCCTGTCTTTTCACGTTGACTCTCTCAAATATTTTAATACTTTTGATAAAAAAGAAAAACGAGCTGACTTCCTTTTACTCCAATTTAATGTCATTTCCTCACTATTGGCAGTTTTATTGTAATTCAATAGTTCACTCTCTAAATATCTCCAACAGTGGCCAAATTGAAACCAGATTTAAAAAAATTAAAAAAAAAAAATCGTCAAATTTGTCGCTAAGTTGGCGACAAAACTTGGCGACCAAAAGACTGGCGATATGTCACCAAGTGTCCGCCAAATTATAACACCACTTGATTTTACATCGAAATTAACAATGATTATCCCCAAAAAAGAGCAAAAGACCCCTTTGGAGCATCCGAATGCAACCAAAAAAGATGCGCAACTAGACCCCACTAGGAGTCTAAGTAACAAATTTCAACTTTCTAGAACATTCCGTTCTTGAGTTATGCGACATACATACACACATACGTATATACAGACGTCAAGAGAAAACTCGTTGTAATTAACTCGGGGATCGTCAAAATGGATATTTCGGGTGTCTGTACATTCCTAGTCATATATCCACGTGTGGTCAGGTGGAAAAATAAACTCAACATTCATTTGGGTTGAGCAAAATGGAAATTAAGGCTGATTTTTGAGTGAATTTGTTTTTGCGAATACAATACTTCCTTTTTTACTTCCTTTTACAAACGAGCTGATGTGTGCATCACATTACTTCCTTTTACTCCAATTTAATGTCATTTCGCCATTATTGACAATTTTAATGTGATTCAATAGTTTACTCTCTAAATATCCCTAACAGTAGCCAAATTAAAACCAATTTAAAGAAAAAAAAGAAAAAAATCGCCAAATTTGCCGTTAAGTTGGCGACAAAACTTGGCGACTGGCGATATATTGCCAAGTGTCCGACATATTTTAACATAACTTGAGTTTACATCAAAATTAACAAAGGGGACAAAAGCCCCCCTTAGGGACATCCGAATTCAACCAAAAGGAAAGTTGCACAACTAAACCCCACTAGGAGTCTACGTACCAAATTTCAACTTTCTAGGACATACCGTTTTTGAATTATGCGAGATACATACACACATACACACATACGCACATACATACGTACATACGGACGTCACGAGAAAATTCGTTGTAATTAAATCGGGGATTGTCAAAATGGATATTTCGGATGTCTGTCCGTTCCTAGGCATATATCCACGTGTGTTTGGGTCGAAGAAAAAAACTCAACATTCATTCGGGGGTGAGAAAAATGGATATGAAGCCAGATTTTTGAGTGAAATTTTTCGCGAATACAATACTTCCTTTTTTGTAAAAAGAAGTAAAAAGAGATCCGACGCACTTAATTTTTGGAGGGTTCTTTGGAAGCTGTTCAAAGTGCTTTTCAAAGATTTTATTCATTATCTAATATTATAAAAGATAGAAATCTTGTGATGTTGCATCTTGGTAAAATTTCAAAATTAATTCAAAGGCAAAAAAAAAAAAAAAAAAAAAAAAAACTAAAAGATAGCTATAAAATTTCACGCAAGACTCATCTTAACATAATATATATATATATATATATATATATATATATATATATATATATATATAATTCAATTATTCATATTAATCGGGCAATACAGCCGTTCACGACAGTCAAAACTAGCCAATGTTCCATCACCAACCTTTAACATTTTAGGCATTGATATATTCCCAAGAAACATTAAATAAAAAAACATTTTACCTGTTCATATTTTAGTAAGAGCTAATTCAAACGAATCTATTTTGATATACGTCTGTCAGTTTATCAGTGTGATATACCAGTGTCATATACCAACGTGTGCACTGTCATATATACTCTCTTGCAATTAATATCAATTGTGTTTGAGCAAAGTAGTTGTTTTACCCCCAAAAGAGCAGTTTAATATTACTATAAACCATTTAAATGTAGAAACTTACTTGTTTCGTTTTTGATCATTTGACATTAAAATGCTTTCTCAATGTAATTATTAGCATAGGATACACGATTTCTAGACAGCTTCCAGACTTCAAGGGAAACATGGCACGCTCGCTACATTTTACTTCACATGCTATTAATCGCCATAAAACTATTCATGTACATTGCGAAAAAGGGTGTTGATTCAATAATATTTAAATGCACATGAAAAAATACCCAGATCTCGAAAATTCAGACTTTCATAAAATAACCAGATGGAGTGTATTAAAAGACCTAAATTATTTCCGAAAGGATTCATTTCTTTAAAAGTTTCTTTTTTATACTGCACTAATTATGTTTTACAGAATACGAATTTCAAGAATTCAAAAATGTATAAATTAACCTAAATGAATCAGTAAAAAAAGGAAGGAGAGGAATATTTTAATGCGAAAACTCTTCGATTATTAGTTATCCCTGCTTCTACCGAAGCTGTCTTTAGTAATTTTAGTGAGCTTATAATTCACTAAAATTACTAAACATTGTTCTTCAACTTCAGTGCTTTTGTTTTTTCTCTCTATTTTTCATTTGCACAAGGTTTTCTTTCTGAGGACAAAATTTTCATTTTGCTCAAATTTTCAAACTTTTATTCAAAAACAAGATTAGGCAATTTATTTTTACAAACAGTTTTGCTTAAATATCAAGTTTAATCTTTGTTTTAGCAAATTTACGATTAAAAGTCGATTTCTTATTTTGAATATCCTGCTTCAGAGATTGAGTTATCGTTCGATGTAGTAACTTCTTTGGTTTTGGGACTAGACCAAACAGTTAATCCACACATTAACATCCTATGGAACCAAAAACGTAACCCATAGTTTATATTCTATTTTAAATTTTAGCAGGAACATGAAGCCGAAGAAGCCACAGTACAATTTTCTCTTGAAATATTAACTTTATTGAAATGTAACAAAAAAAAAAAAAAATCACTGAACACAACTGATCTGTCTTTAAACTGATTTCGCAACTCGTTTAAACACAATTTTAAAGTTTTAACTACCATGAAACTAGAAAATCGCTCGTCAAGGTATGACGGGTGAAAATTGCTTCTACATTTGAACAAAGCCATTGTCTGTTTGGTGATATTTTGATAGTTGAAAAAGTAACCTTAACTCCAGTGGATTAATCCTTAACTCCAGTACACTGTAAAAACGATTCAGAAACGTTCCTGGAAAATAATGGGCAGCTGATATGCCCAATTTCTTCCAGTAACATATCTTGGAAAAATCATGAACGCTTTCTGCTAAAAGTCAGTAACCTTTCTGAAATTAAACTCGAAACTTTATGAAGACGTGCGAAATCTGCCCTGTTAAAGTCAGTCATATCTCTAGAACCTTTTAGAAAAATTAAGTAGGTTTAGTGCAATTGCTCAGAACCTTCCTACTCAAGAAGGCTCCAAAAAAATCAGAGCGACCACAGCTATGCAAGAAGGAACCAAGCATATCTCTTGCCTGGATTCCTGCCTTGCAACGCTGTAGTTATCCATTGACATTTTCGCTCTCATTGGGAGCTTAGTCAATCTGGACAGGCCGTAAGCAACCTTAGGCAGATACACTTAATAAAGGCGCTCATTCAATCTTTAAACTGGTTGCTAAAAATATTTTCCACAACATTGAAAAGTCTGCACGCGTGCAACTTGTAGCGATTCAGGAAACTTTTTTGAAGATACTTGTTTTTACGGGGAAATAGGTGAAAACGTGTGAAATCGCGAGACGTTCCACGGAAATAACCAGTAACGTTTCGAAATTTTTTTACAGTGTAGGTAGCTTTCATCGTTGATCATTTTTTCGTTTCTTCATTCCCCTGAAACAGTGAAACAGTTAAGATGCCGATCGAGTTCAGCCTTGTCACAATAAAGCCTTTCCCTGCATGTTAAACATCACCAAAACATATTACCAAATTATCATGCCGTGGCGCGAGTGTCATTGTTGAAAGTCGCGGGTTACTTGATCGTTGACTATTATATATATGAGGATGAGCGTTATCGCAGTTTAATAAGCTAAATGAAAATTGCATTTTCACACCAAGATAAGAGCCAGGATAAGTTTGTTTCGGTATTACGGTTTGATGCTATGTTTAGAACCACGTTTCGCACATGCATGCAGATGCAAATTGATTAAATGACAACACAACTTTTTGTGACAATGTATTTTTTTAAACTGAGGCAGAATTCTAACAACAGCATTAATTTAAATTTCTGTTGCAAAGTTGAATCGGATGTCGTTTCTTCAAAAGTTTCATATTCTTGTACTGACATAGTAAAAATTCTAATCCGCAATTCATTTTGACCTACTCCCTGCTCTTCATTCGGACAACACTGATTAAAAATTTCTCTCTAACCTCAAATTTTATCGATTTTTAAGTAACTAGGTTGAATAAAAAGAAAGAATACAGGTTTCGTGGAACTCATCAATTGAATGGGTGGCGGGAAAACCGTTGTATGTAGGTTTTCAACAATTTTTTTTTGGTGGAAGAACGATGAATATAGTCCAGAGAATAAATCACCTGTGTTTTAAGTTCGTTTAAACAGGCAGAAAATGCACTAATAGGCATTGACCATGTTAATTAAGTGTTCATAACTCACTGTAAAAAAATTCCGAAACGTTACTGGTTATTTCCTTTGAACGTCTCGGGATTTCACACGTTTTCACCTATTTCGCCGTAAAAACAAGTATCTTCACAAAAAAGTTTCCTGAATCGCCTCAAGTTGCACGCGTGCAGACATTTCACAGTTGTGGAAAATATTTTTAGCAACCAGTTTAAAGATTGAATGAACGTGTTTATTAAGTGTAACTATTAAGAGTCTGTTTGTTTACGGCTTGTCCAGACTGACTAAGCTCCCAGTGAGAGCGAATAACGGCAATTGACAGCTTTACAAGGCAGGAACTACAGGCAAAAGATATGCTAGGTTCCTTTTTGCATAGCTTTGGCTGTGATTGCTCTTATTCTTATGGAGCTTTCTTCGTAAATCAGGAAGGTTCTAATTAATTGTACTGAACCTACTTAATTTTTCTAGAAGATTCTAGAGACATGACTTGCTTAAACAGGGGAGATTTCGCACTTCTTCAGAAAATTACCAGGTTAATTTCAGAACAGTTACTGAATTTTAGCGGAAAACGTTCCTGGTTTTTCCAAAATATGTTACTGGAAGAAATTGGGCACATTAGCTGCCTATTATTTTCCAGGAACGTTTCTGAATCCTTTTTACAGTGTTGATGGAAGAACGTTGTGTGTTGCAAGCTCGTCTCGGAGCTACCTTGAAAAAGGAAGTGAGTAGGTAATTAAATGGAAAAACGTTGTATGTTGCTCTCAGTGGTCGTTTAGTATATTGCACTGAGCAGATTCGTTTTTTAGCTGCAGTGAAAAGCTGTTGTTTTCAACATACAACATTTCCCTGCCACCCATTCATTCACTGTAAAAACGATTCAGAAACGTTCCTGGAAAATAATAGGCAGCTGATGTGCCCAATTTCTGCCAGTAACATATCTTGAAAAAACCAGGAATGTTTTCCGCTGAAATTGAGTAACCTTCCTGAAAATATCCTGGAAGCTTCTTGAAAAATTCAGAAATCTTCCCATTTAATGCCAGGCGTTTCTCTGGAACTTTAGAGTAAACATTGATAGGCATAATGCTTGGCACCTTCCGAGATTTATCAAGAAAGCTCCAAAATCAGCAATGGAAACATGTCCAAAGCTAAGACAGATTTGCAGGTCAGTATCAAGTATTTTTCACTCCTGCAATTCTGGCAAAGCTTCGCAGTCCATGGACGTATTCGCTCTCTTTGGGAGCTTAATCAGACTGGACGGGCCGTAATTGATCTGAAGTCAATACACTTTATAAATACGCTCAGTTAATCTTTAAACTGGGAGCTAAAATTATTTTTTATTTTTTACAACAGTGAGTTTGCATTTGAGCAAATTGTAGCAATTCAGGAAACTTTTTGACAAAGATACTTGATTTTTCCAGGAAGTGGATAAAATTCATTGAAATCCTGAAACGTTACACAGAAATAATCAGTAACGTTTCGGAATTTTTTTACAGTGATTGTCTCTACGGAATCCTGGAATTCTGGAGAACACAATTTAGGAAACGCTGCTTTTAACAATTTTCTCACACATCCCAAGACCAAGAACGGATTTCTATGCTTTGAAGCGTACGCCACAAGGGTAAACTGACCAAGGTTATCAATTTCCCGAGATATTCACATTAATTAATACACTTTTTATGGGAGGATCCGTTTTTTTTAAAGGAATTATTACTTTAACTAAAAAGAAACATGTAGAAAGTCGAAGGCTGATACCTAATGCCCCAAGGCTGATGTTAACAATGGAAATGTAGTTTTTTTTTTAAGTGCTAGATGAACTCTTAGAAAAATTTCAAAAAAAAAAAAAATATCCAAGTATTGGATTTTTGTTCCTAAGTTTCGCCGACATGAACTCCCCTCTCCCCTTGCTTTTCAGTTTCAACTTTTCAAGTATTTTGATACATTTTAGGGGGGAGGACATTTTAAACGACTGCGAAAAGTAGGATAAACCATTGGATTTAACTTCCCCTACTTTCTACAAAACATAGTTCGTTGTAAAATTCAAGGATATTTTCATCCCCACATGAATTAAACAACAGATCCTACAAAATATTCAAGTTGACTTCTGAAATTCCACTAAATACCCCTGATAAAAGTTCTGCATTTATAGCATCTCTTAACTTTTATCTAGAAACGCTTGCTATAAAAAATGTTTTCTCGTACTAAACCAAAAAGTGATTATTAATCAGAATAAATGATGCGATTAAACAAAAAAGAGTTTTTTGAAAGACTTTGTTAACTCACGTATGCTTTTAAAAAAAATCAGCAATTTCAATCCTTGGATACATTAGTACGAAAGTAAATAAAAAGACCAAGGAATTAAAAGAAAAGGCACAGTTGCATTAAAGTCTTACTTCCACTGAAGTGAAATGAGAGATAGTTCTTTTTGAAATGTTTCTTCTTATTTTTTTTTCAATTAAAATAATTCACGTAGACATATGTAATCCCTTTTGATTTATTATCCATCGAAACCTGTTTCAAAACCAAAACTGATTTCGAAACGTTCTTTAAACAGCAGATTAATTGCAATGTGTATTATTATCGGATATTATTTCAGTCCTTAATATGAATATAATGGTGCAACCTCTAAAAAATATTTTTATCACTCATTCTCGGATTAAAAATAAATTAAGATAGATAATATCACGAAGATACGTTTGCATAAACATTTCACTTTAACTCTGTCCATTGAGTATGTGCATTTATTGTTAAAACAATTCTTTATGTTACGCAATCGGTCAATTATTATTCATGTTTCTTTTTACTGCATCATACCCTAATTTGTACATGAGTTGACGAATATTTCGTTTCGATATCAGGATACTAGTACTTATGTTTTGTTTCAACCAATGTTTTATTGTGAAGAAATTTCTTATGAACAATTCCTGAATGTATTTGTAGTCATTGGATATACAGTTGGCTCTCTGTTTAACGACGCTCTATTTAACGACTTTCTCTGTTTAACGACGGCTTTTTACGGCCCCAGATGGCCCACTTTAGTTTTAAAAGTATTCTATTTAAGGACGATTTCTACTTAAGGACGATTTGTTGTGGTCCCTTGAAAGTCGTTAAACAGAGAGCCAGCTGTAATTTTCATCCTTTTTTTCTTCATCCATTATGCTGTTCTGTTTTTAAGTACATTTATTCTAGTATCATTTTTTAATATGTCCATATCAGTGAAAAGAATAAGTAAAACTCCTAAAACGAAAAATTACCATACCTAGTTTAATTAGGAAATTAAAAATGAGAAATGGAGGGAAAACATTTAAAACTTCCAGATTCTCCCAGATTTTTTGCAATTGCAACATTTCGTTTGGAGACTGGACACGATCGTCTTGCTAAACACTTGTATCGCATTGGAATATACAATAGACCCAACTGCACTTTATGTAATGAAAGTATAGAGATGGACAAAGAACATCTGCTAAAATGCTCTTCGTTGAACGAAGAAAACCTGTGACGGATATTGGCGTGCCAGAGAGATGATGATACTGACGTTTAGTGACTGCATTACTGTGAAACTCATTTATCTGCACGAAATTTTTCTCCGTATCATTGAGTTTTTATTGTTTTAGTGCTGATAATTTTAACCTTTTACACATTTTGAAAGCATTTTATGTTATTTACTTGCTACGTCGCCCGGCTTTGTACGTTCTACCTCGAAAATAAAAGTTATGTCAAGCGACGCGTGATCAACAATCAGGCTCAAACAATAAATAAATAAATAAAAAAACAGTAAAATTTTGAAAAATAATCAAAAAGGAAACATTTTAAACTTCCCGATTACAGGAAAAGCCGCAAAACAAAAACTAGAAATTTATTTGTTCACATTCGAGAAAAAAATGGCAACATATCTTTCTTCTCCATGATTTTCATCACGCTACAAATTTTAATAAAAGCATTGTTACGGAAAATTGAGATGAAGCACTGAATAATAATTTGATTGGAGGAAGCCTTCGAAAAATAGGGATTTTGTGTCGAAATTCTGAGTGTCATTGTTTTTAATTGATATCTTCGCTAGTTATTGTCGGAGGATTAAGTTAAATAGCTAAACATAAAGACAGCAAAATTACAATAGTTTTACATCATTACGCATAGTTTTTAATCATGTAAGATTACCATTCTTGAGGCTTATTATCATTATTTCTTTAATTTAATTTGTAGCTTCAATCTCATATATTCAATACGATGCATGAAGGCCCGTGACGTAAAATAAAGTGCTCGTGCAAAAAAAAAAAAAAAAAGTATGATACCCCGTTTGTTGAACTATCATATTATGGTCTGATTTACAAGGTAACAGCAGTTAATGAAACACCAAAGCTGATTTTGTTCCACTCCTTTAATCTTCAAGAAATGTCCAATATTTTGGGATGCTTCCGATGAAAACTTTATTTATAAATCTAAATGCATAATAATCTACAAAGAGACACGTCAAACGTATTCATTCTGAAACTTTTGAATTAAATTAAAATTTCACCGATGGAAAATCTAAAAACTTTTTCAGTCTTTGAGAATGATGAGAATCAAAGAAGATAAAAAAAAAAAAAAATCAAAACAACTCATCGAAGTTCCTTCGTTTTCATGTTTCATCGTAGACCTTCCCATTTCTATCTCACTTATTTTACAGCTTTGTTATCCAAGTTAATTGTAAGATGTAAGAAGTTTTAAAATTAAGACACTCTTATATTAACTACGCGCAAAGACATCATTGCATTATCTTTAACTAGTTTCACATTTATTTTTGAGGAACACAATATTAATTTAAATCCTTTTTTCTGCTCTATAAGCACTGAAGTAATGGATCGAATCAATTTTTGCTTTTCTAAGATGAAATAGATCTATTATTTTTATTATTTCACTTATGCCCTTGCGATCAATTTTTGAACTTCCATTCTTCCTTTCCGATTCCTAAATTTGCCGGAAAAAGTAATTATAATGGTGAAAAATGATTGTAATTTTCTTTAGGAATTAAATCTCGAAGTGCAATGCGAAACAGTAGATTTTTGAAATTAGATTTTCCTAAAAGGGTTACATCAATGCCAGTGCGAGGGAAAAAAAATGTAATGATTTACCTTCTCGTTGATACATTTAAATGACTTTGTACAACTAATAGAAGCTGCTTTAATAGTATTGTGATTTTCTTTGCTTTTGTCAAATCTTTGTTATTAGACATGAAACGAATTGAGGTCATTCTTAAACTTCGTATTTCTGGTAGATAGAATATAAATAAATCTGCATAAGTAAGTTGATTTATGAGCTTATTTTTTACGCCTAAATACACTGAGGCAGACTTTTTCATCAGAGAGAAAGAGGTCATGAAGGAAATGATTTTTAAAGAAAATACCTAACCGAAAAAGTATGAACACCATTTTTAACTTATACAGCAATAAAATAAATAATTCGTTACAGTAAAAAAAAACTAAAAGAGGCTTTAGAAATGAAAAGTGCGCTGTCTTGGGTTTTATTTTCACGGAATATTTTGACTTATTATTTTCACAAACTGTTTTATTTCTTTTGTCATTATTCAAAAACATTTTAAACGCAAATGGAATAGCTAGAGTTGAGTTTAGTTCTATTTTCACCTGTTTTCCAAACTTATGTAAATTTTTAAAAAAAGGATGAATCTGCTTTTTTATTTCAAGCTGTATATTAAAAGATTAAAAAACGTTAAATTATTTTTAGTTTTTTTTTAAATAAAATTCTGCGGAACATTACACAGGACAGGAGAAACTGCCAGTAGTGGGCATTATGCTTGATTTCAGAACCGTAACCAGACTTTTGTTTCGAGGAGGGTTTTAGCAACCGTAAAACGAAGCAACTTTGGGACTGGGTGGCTAACTTTGGGACAGTGGGTAGTTTTTAGTTTACTAAGTTAAGTTACACACTTAACCCAGTTTACACACTGATTTTGTTCCGCCTGAAATCATTTCTGTTGAGTAGACCTGTATTGTGCAGTTACGGCAGTTGTCAGAACCCTAGTCCACTGCTCTTGTTGTGACACCAAAGTTATTATAGCCATTTGTTTTCGAAAATTCTTGTTTCGGTGAAACTTTCGCTTACGCCTCAAGAACTGAGCACACCAATTTACAGTCAGATCTGTATACACATTGAAAAATGCCTCCTGAAGTGATTAATATGTAAGTAACCATGTTATTAACATTCTATGTTTTACAGCTTCTACATTGCAAATTTTCATCTTTTAACGGGGTCAGTTTAGGACTGAGAAATTTTCAATGTTAAGAAGTTGCAAGTTTATAGCGATCTTTCGGCTTTGGTTGACAAAAACTAAATTATGCAAAGAGTTTAAATGATATTTGTTTCATTATCTGTTTGTTTAGTAACATTTAAAAGCACAGTTTGAAATAATATGTGTAAACTTGAGTTTTAATGTAGATAATGCACCTATATAATAGTAGTGGAGAAACATTTTTACAAAATCATATTTCGTACTGTTTCTCATGGGGATAAAGCATTGTCCCAATGTTACCCCAATCAATAGGGTAAGATTAGGACAAATTAATTATTATTTTTTTCATGAAATACCATAACAACTGCAGTTATTCTTTTGCCATATCATGTAAGAGAAATACTCAACTGACAATTTAATGATTTTTAAAGCTTTTGTACTTTGAAAATAAAGATAGCAAAGGGGTAAAACATTGAAAAGGGTCCCAAAGTTACCCCATCTTACGGTAACACATTTCTCGTGAAATCTGTATGTTCAATCAAATTTGATTTCATTCATATATTCTATTGATCTTAATGGCACCTCTAACTAGGGTGAAAAATAGGCACCGTTTAAAAAATAGGCAGCGAGGGGGGGGGGGAACCTACGGAGAGAGAAATGGCACCCTTGCTGATTTCTACTGTAAATCCTCCTCCCCCCTCCCCCGCATTGTTTGCGTTTTTTAATAGAGTTGTGTAGTTTTTTTAATAGTTTGGATTTATGATATTCCACGTTTTAGACATTTTTCACATTGAATTCAGTACTGGAAATGATAGAAACTTGTTGTTACAGCATTTGATCACATTTCAGAATTTTCAACATAGTTAAGAAGTGTTCATTGCTTTAATTCATTTGATCATGCTCTAACTCAGTGTTTCTCATCCTCTTTTGACCCACGAGCCAGTAAAAGCAAGTGGAAAACATTGCGGACCAGTAAAATTGTTATCATTTTCTTAAAAATAAATAAAATAAATAATAATAATAACTCTGGGGCCATTAAAAACTTGTGAAAATATTCGGCGTACTGATGAGTTTTTTTACAAAGTAATATTACAAATAAATAAAACAATAAATATCTACCCCCCTTTACTTGGTATCAAAGAGCTGTCACAAATATATTTAAATTCAACGAGGAGTAATTATTTCAATAATCATAGTTAAGTTAATAATCTTTTGTGAGAAATTATACATTTACTACAACATGACCCGTACCGAAAGTAAAGTGCAGAGGTACTTATCGATTATTTAGATTAAGAGCCAAAAGTATTCTAGGACATTACAGTTACGGAAAAACAAAATCATTTCATAGGCGTTCAAAATTTTAATCAAGAGTAACAGTAAAATAAAATGCACATGAAGTTTTTCGACAGTTTAAAAACCTAAAGAAATTTCTAACGCTATCGAAATATTAACCACTAACAGAAAATGATTCAAACACTTGAATGAAAAAACAAAACGAAACAAACAAACAACAAAAAAATGCTAGACGGAGAGATTTCTTTTTCATTTTTTTCGCTTGCTCTTCTGTTATGATCTACGAAGCACAAGAATCATTTTTATTCAGGTTCTCAATTGTTGATCATTGATAATCTTATTGCCGGTTATTATTTTCGTGATTAAATTTTGCTTATCGAATACTCAAGAAAATAATGATAGATATTTTTAGTAATGTTTTGAATGTTAGAAATTGCACTACAGTAACGGTAAACTGAAACTTAATGACAGTAACGGTAACTGAAGAGCTGTAAACGTGCTTTTAACTATGTTCGAAAGCCATGAAAGCTACTAAGTGATCAAAAGATGGATATTAATCCTAGAAAAGTTGAGTTTTGATCCAATAGTGTACTTTACTCAATGTGAAAGACATAGATGCAATCTATAATTCGTCCGCCATATTGAAGTGGTTGAATGTATGTCAAAGCGCATGCTCCAGCGAGTCATTCTGCGATTGCCTGCTGTTTTGGCACCCGTGCTCTATTTCCTGGCCTGCATGGCACCCTTGGGCACCATGCTTTCAACTTAGGGGGAACACTCGTCCCCCTAAGAATTTCACTCGTCTGAAACCCCTGATTATAACAGTGTAGGTGCTGCTTTAACTGCCTTAGTAAACGAATAGATGACATTTCTATTAAATGAAGAAAAAAATGTGATCGGTTCATTACATTACTAGTCGCCACTGGTCACATAAAAATATTTCCGAATCTCGACCTTTATACATTAACCCTGTTAAATTTTCGATGCCTTTTTAATAACTCAAAAGAATAGATGCACCGGCTCATGTATATGCATTCAAATATACGCACTTCTTCAATTTATAGTTTTTAACACCTTTAAAATATGTTAAATACGAGTTCGGTACTTTAAAATTGATAGAATTTGGATGGTTTTTTTAGTGCCATGTATTCAAAATTTGGAGGAAACGCTGTTTTGGTTTGCTCGCAGTAAGTACAGTAAAAATCACTACTGCAGATAAAATACTGAGAATATTAAATTCTTTAATAATGATAATTTAAAGAACAATAAAAATTAGAGTAGAAAAAAAAAAACATTTTTCTGCAAAAAAAGTAAGAAACATTTTTTGGAACAGTATTGAAAAGTTTCGGAGATGTTTTCAACCCTTAAACCCACCCCTAAAATACGGCCCTGTATGATTTTCAAATGAAAGCTCATGCAAAAGTACTAGTTAAACTGCAATTTAAAAAGATGCTCATTATATTTAAAACCCTTTAAATTGGTATGACGTCACTCCCAATAAAAGTAAAAGTCGCCGAAGAAGAGAGAAAAATGAATTGAGATGAGAAAACGCTATTTTACATGATTTTGGGTTATGTTAAAAGAGAAATTTTTTGGCTCTTCCCTAAAAAGTTTCGGAATTGAAGTTTTAAAACTTGCAGGCTATCTCGTTGCAGGATAGGGGAAGGTATGAGGTTCGGAACTGGAATTTTGGATATTTTGTAAAAGCTAATATGCTAAAAATCAATCGCCCTCGCTTTGAATAATTTTTCGATCCGCCCTTGCCTGGAAATTATTAGTTAAGCTGGAAATGTAGAGGTTCAGTAGACATTTTATGAACCACAGAAATAATTGCTCGCTATAGCTGGGGTTTGCTCGTTAAAAGCGTGCTATGCTTGAGTATTTGTAGTAACAAAGCATTTCTGATTTTCTCGTTTAATATAAGTTCTCGTTAAATCAGGGCTCGTTATAAGCGAGCTGGACAGTGCAAAATAAGTTTGCACTTGAAGTATGTACAAGAACTTGAATGTCAACACATGAGTGTATTTGAATGAGCTCACGTAAGTCTAAACAGGGAAAATTCATTTATAACCATCATGTTCTATATTCAAATTTACCACACCTCTATATTTGCTGCTAAATATATTACACCGCTTTTTTTCTTTTTAAAAAATACTAAACATTCTTAATTTATCAGCTAAAAATTAATATAATAGGAAAATAGCTGAAAGTAAAATTACTTTGAAAAAAAAAGTGTTCAATTATACGAAAACTGCTCCATAATGGTCGTGTCGCATCATAACCGCACTATATTATGCAGAACCTGTGTATTTTTATTACTAAATATTAAAAGCATGTGTTTCAAATATAGAAACATTTAATGATCTCTTTAAAATCAAGATAATTGCTTTTGCTTGATTTATGACCACAATTAGTTTATTCCGCTGAGACTTTCTCAAAAGTTAGTAAATAAAACTAAAATTCAACATCAGTCAAGTAATGAATTGCAGAGGGAAAGAAATTTTCATGCTGCTAATTTCCAGGTAACGTAAAAATACAACGGAAAGTAATGTACGAGAAATAAATCACTTGACTTTATCTGATAAAAGCAGTCATGCCCTTTCACGGATAGAAGTTTATGACTGTTTCGACTGCAATTAAAAGAGTATTAACCATGTCCTGCAACAAGCGGAGATTTTTGGGAAAGTGCCTGCTGTCACGAATGGAAATAATTGTTCGCGAACTGTGTAATCGGACTTGGTGAATGTAGTAGTAGTGATAAAATTTCGTAAGAACAAGTGGATGTTGTTTGTTATATCTGCGTTCTGTTTTAAAAGAACATTTATTAGGGGTCGTCCACAAATGATGTAACGCTTTGAGGGCAGGGGAGGGGGTTGGATAAATTGTGGCAGCTTGTGACAAGCGGGAGCAGGCCCGGATCAGGCCGTGGTGGCCTGATCGGTAAGTCGTCGAACTTGTTACCGGAGGGTTCCGGGTTCGATTCTCGCTGATCGAAGATCCCCCGTCTTCAGTAGTGGTGACTGGAGGACATTAAATATGCTCGTGGTCACAAAGTTCTCCTAGTGAAACGATTCTTCTGCTGGTGCTGGACCAGGGATTGCTCGTTTTCTGGTCTGGTTCAAAAAATCAGAGCTGTCTTCAGGGTCCCATCCGACTGGTTAAGCCACAAATATTGGTAGGGACGGGGGACTCTGGAGTGAAAAGTAAAAAGCAGGCCCAGATCAGTAAATTTTGGGCCCCCTGCAACAAAACCTGTAGGGCTTCTCCCCAGAGGCTAGTAGTGTATATTTGTAACATTAGATATTAGTATTTGTGCTAGTTTTTTTCACTTTCTTTTTCTTCAACTTCTTCGACCGTTGGGCTCCATAAGGACGTGGGCCCCCTGCACTGCGGGGTTTGCGGGTACGCACATTCGGACCTGAGCGGGAGGAAGGAGGTTTTAACAAGAACTCTGACGTCACTGGTTTTTCTTATGGTTCAATATTTTCACAACTATTCCCTTTGCGTAGTTTAAAAAAAGAGAGAATATAATTTAATTTTTGCTTAGTTGGGGAATGTGGAGTAAAATGAAATAGCGGGCAGAGTGAAATGGTGAAATATTTACCATGTTTTTAGCACTACCTATCCAGTAAGATATTAACCACGCACCGTGGTTCAAAACGAGGAAAAAGCGGAAAAAATTCAATAGCTTCGAATATTCTCAAAAAAATGCTTAGGAAAATTGTTAAAATTGTTGCTTGGTAATATTTATCTTCATTCTTGCTAATCGTATTCACTGTGAAACCCCGATTTTACGTCCCTCGAATCTAAGTTTTCCCCACATTTTACGTTTTTTATCATCAGGTCCCAGTTTTTCCGCACACTAATAACATTAATTTAACCCGGATGGAAAGTTTGTTATTTATGAATTTCCCTTATTTTACGTTTTTCCTTGGCAGTTAAAAAAAGAGAAAAAATGTTTTAAAATTAAGAAAAATGTTTCCCTCTGTGCATTTTTAAACATAATCCACTCTGTTGAAAGTTAATCCATGAAAACAGAAACGCGTCTGCTCCATCCGTCGCTGACCTTATGGGCTTTTCGGCCGCCAATGAAGATGAACAAGAAGAAGGGGAAACACAACTCGTTTCTTCTTTCAATACTGCATTTAACACATCATTCAATAAGTCCCGAGACTAACAATGAAAACAACATTTTTTTTTTTAAATCATTTTTATTCGTCAATATAATCTCCTTTTAGAGTGACACAATCTTTCCAGCGCCTTTCCAATATTTCTATTCCATGCTTATAGAAGGATTTCTCCTTTGCCTCAAAATAGGCTTCTGTTTCGGCAATGACCTCCTCATTCGAGCCGAATTTTTTTCCCTGGAGCATATTTTTCAGATCTGCAAAGAGCCAGTAGTCGCTAGGGGCTAAATCTGGCGAATACGGGGGGTGGGGAAGCAAATCAAAGCCCAACTCATTAATTTTTGCCATTGTTTTCATGGACTTGTGGCATGGCGCATTATCCTGATGAAAAAGGATTTTTTTCTTTTTCATATGCGGTCGTTTCGCCGCAATCTCCTCCTTCAAACGTACCAACAAGTCAACATAATAATCGCTATTGATGGATTTGCCTTTTTCCAGGTAGTCAATGAAAATGACGCCATTTGTATCCCAAAAATCAGACGCCAAGACTTTGCCAGCAGACTGCTGCGTTTTTGGACGCTTTGGGCGGCTTTCTCCAGCCATGCGCCACTCAGATGATTGCCGTTTCGACTCCGGAGTGAAATGGTGTATCCACGTTTCATCCATGGTCACGTATCGGCGCAGGAAATTTTTTTTATCGTGATTGAATATCGATAAACAGCTCTCTGAGTCGTCAATTCGTTGCTGTTTTTGCTCCATTGAAAGCAATCGCGGCACCCACTTTGAAAAAACCTTTTTCATGCTCAATTTTTCATGAAGGATTTTAAACACGCTTCCAGATGATATTTGTATCATTTCTGCACGGACCTTCACTTTGCGATTTTTCATTACTATTTTTAACGTTTCACTCACATTTTCCGGTGTAACGGCTTCCAATGGCCTACCCGAACGTTCCGCATCATTTGTGTCCGTACGACCACGTTTAAACTCAGCAAACCAACGACAAATCGTTGATTTGGATGGACAGGAGTCCTGGTAATGTTTTTCAAGCCATTGCTGGGCTTCTACGGTGTTTTTACCCATTAAAAAACAATGTTTAATTAACACGCGAAACTCGCTTTTTTCCATTTTTCAAACTAATAACAAAATCACTTTACTCTAACCTCTATAACTCTGCTGTTTGTTGTTCAATCGACGTGAAATTTTTACACGTTTCATGTAAAGGTTATGTCTCTAGGGAAACGTGGCTAGTTTGGTACTACTAGCGCCATCTATGGGTTAGTCTCGGGACTTATTGACGATGTGTTAAGAGCTTAATAATAGTAAAAAACTGTTTTCTTTATCATAAAGACCAGGAAAAAAACTTTGCAAAATTTTCCAATCCTGGAAGATGCTGTATTTACTTTGGATTCAATGACTCAATATTACTGACTATTTTCAACCTAAACGCCCGAATTTGTTACTTAATGTGTTAGAATAATCTAAAGTGGTGTGTACAATAATGTTCTTTTCATAAAATATCGCATTTTTACAATTTATAAACGTCACCGCAGCAACTTTTATTACTATTTTTGTTTCCTTATCTGATTTTTGCTTTTTATACATTTCCCGTATTTTACAATTTCCCATATTTTATGTTTTTGGGTTTGAATTGACGTTTTCCAATATTTTATGTATTTCATGTTTGATTCAGGCCTCTGAGAAACGTGAAATCGGGGTTTCTGTGCAGTTCAAATTCATTTCTGTTTTTAGTGAAAAATATAAATTAAATCTGGCGCATGCCACACGCATGCATTGCATGTTTATTGCAATTGATACCCTCGAACAATATTTTCTGGCAATGTTGGCAAACTGAGAACAGCTTTATACTAGAATGATTTTGAAAAGGAAATCAGAAATTTCAAACGTTTAATGATTTTCTAATTTCATTGTTTTGTGAACAGAATGGTTGTTTAACTTTTTATATAGAATTCTGTATGAGTTTTAAAAAATTCTTTCTCATATGTATCTTCTTTAAAGCCAAACGGGTCCGAAAATTGTTATTTTCAGGTTACTACTGCATTGCTTTTAGCATGCCATAACAACGTAAATCTGTTTAAAAAAATCCTCTATATTTATTGATGAATGTTTCAAAAGCCCCAACTTTCGGAAACAGTGAACAAACGTTTTTAGGCTCTCCTGAAAAGTAGTGAAACTGTGACATACGTTTGTCTGGAGCATGTCAAATTGGATGATCAATTTCTTTGATAAAAAAGCAATTTACCCCCGTCATATCGCTACGAGTTATTTTCTAACTTATTATATTGGTATTCGTAAATAGCGAAGATCAAATAAAAACATCTGATACGACTGCAGTCGCAGGTGGTCGCAGCTAAAATGTTGTTGTTTATTTACAGGAAGGATTAAACTATTGATATATGTAAATTTTAGCCCACCGGAAGCAGCCGATAAAAGTATATTCCACAATACTTTTCATTATATTTTTAAGAAAATAATGTTTTTTTATTTCATGTAGTTTTCAATTTTGATGAATTTTCAATTTTTAACTACAATGTAATATGCATCCTATAAGTGGGAAAAACCAATCAGAAATGACTTTTATTAAATTTTAGTCCTCCTTATTGAACGAATGAATTAAAACTGAAGTATAAGGCGTAAGTGCGAAAAATGTAAAAACATAATTGTTCAACAATCTGGGCTTATTTTTGTAAAAACTAATTATTTTTTTTTCAAAAAACTCTTATAGAGTAAGTTACTACAACTCAAGGGCTAAGTAATTACGGCATGAAATATTTTTTGTCTTAAAACTTAAAAATGGCTATTTTTTCCGCCCTTGAACCACTGTGCCACGTATTAACGCTTGTAGGCTTCTCCAGTCAAGGAAAAGTTATTTCTGAAGATAATACAGAAGGTTTCAAACAATCTTGTAATGTTTTTAGCCTACTTTCCCAGTAAAAGTCAGAAAAAGAAGAAAAAAGCATAAAAGAAGGCTTAATGCATCTTAAAAATATCACAAAAATAAAAATAAATTCAAAAATAAATGAAATAATTAAATAAATATCGAAAAATTAAAAATTGGAAAGTAGGGTATTGAGATGGGGAAAAATGTCTGTCGGTCCGTCGGTTTGTCGGTCTGTCTGTGTGTCTGTCCCCCCCCCCCTAATAACTTTTGAATGAATAGTCCGATTCGAACAAACTTTTTTTTGTTCGAAAGATCTCGTCAAGGACACCTCATTCCTATATTTCACTTTTTGATTTGAACTATTTTTTGTTCAATTTTGAACTGTTCAAAAAAACTTAACATTAGCGCCTACGGTGAAATTCAAGGCAATTCCGAACTGTGAGGAGAATTTGCTTCAAACAAACTTTGTAGGAAAAAGCTTTTGATGAAAAATTTTTATATAAAATATCTTTTTGATTTGAACAATTTTCCGTTCAATTTTGAACAGTTCAAATCCCGGGGTTCCAATACACGGGGGACAAATGATTGAATCCGATTCTCTGATATCTCACTCCGACTCCTTTATCTCAAAATAAGATTGACTCCGACTCCGACTCCGCAGCTATGGTTTTAACTGCGAAATAATTATTGTTCATATGACTTTTTTTTATTTTCACGCTAAAGTTTGAATTTAGGTATTTAGTTTTCGGCGAATAAACTCGAAGTCATTTATGTTTCTTCATAAAGATATGCGCAGACGATTATTATTATTATTATTATTTTGACAATGAAAAGTATTTCTTTAAGTTGACATTTTATTGTTTTTATTTATTTTGGTAAGTGCATTAATTCATTTTAAAAGTTATTTTTGGCAACAGGGGAAAAAGAAACTTTTTTTTTTTTTGATATGATGTATTTATTTTAAGTACCTGGACGACCGAGCCTCGCTCGGCTTTAAAAGAATTATTTTTGTCAAATTGTGTTTTTTTAAGGTTCAATACTTTTCCAAATATACTTGAAAAGCTTCACGTTAACGAAATATTATGTACTCAACCTTCTTATAACACTATAGTACCAAACAAAGAAGATTCTGAATGTAATTAAATCAACATTTTGCTTTAAACTACCTGTTACGTTTGTTTCCACTATACAATTTTCTTGTCAGTAATTAAAATATTTTGACCTTAGTTTTGCTATGGGGCTTAGTTTTGCTATACACTTCCTTTCATACTATGATGCGTTTCACTATTTTATCCCAATCGAGATTTTCTTTTTGAATAAGTACTTTTAGTTTTTACGCCAGAAAATGCTACATACAGCATGATATACATCAAAACTGATGATCCACAAACCATTCCAACAAATGATAACAACTGTCATAACAAAACATAAACAATCTCAAGTCATACACTTCTTCGAAATAAAATTTAGATGCGTGATTTAAAAAACATGTTAAACTATTTGAAGTGTAAAAATAAAATAAATAAAATAAAATAAAATAGGATGGTCAAGCAATAGTTTCACTTAAAAAAGAAAAAAAGCCTTAGATCGACTTACATAATGCTTTTGAATTTGTTTTCAGCCAAGTGTGTTTGAAATTAGCCAAAGTGGCCAATATCAGCCAAGTCCGGCAACCCTAAGCAAGTATAAAATTTTAATGCGAGAAGAGACAAATTTTCATTGTTATGGTTGCAAATCGTCTGCCTGAGGCGTCAACTCACAGTTTACTTCAAGGCTTAACTCAATTTGACTTTATCCTTATATATTATTTCTGTAGCCTGTTTTTGGTTTCTACGCCAGATTTTCCTCAATTCTTGATCGATTTCTTTGATTTACGCCTTATTGTAAAGCTTATGGTGCTGGCTATTGACGAAAAATAGACCCACGGTCTAAAAATTGTTTTTTTCAGCCGAAAAACCTGTTTTAAAGAACCAGAATGAGGTTTTCGGTTAAACTTATAACTTTAATTTGCGCTATTACCGACAGAGCTGAATAGCTTGATCGGCAGAGCGTTCTCTTCGTAACCAGGATAATCCGTGTTCGGGTCCACGTCCGGACAATCTGCAACAAAAAATTAAGAGAAATATCGCGCATTACATGATCGCTAAATAACGTGAATAACGACTATGAAGGAATAGAATAAATGAGAAGGAAACGCTCCTTGCTGGTATGGAAACTTAAAGTGACTTTGTGCTAAATTACTTCGGAATTATACGTTTTTTTTTTTTTTTTTCTTTTTAAGCTTTGGCTCTGGTAAGAAAATTAAAGCATAAGCGAAAATATAAGTAACAGGTTTAAGATTTCAGACTACAATAGAATTGTTTTTTGTTCAGAAAAAAAAAATAAATCGTATATTAAAATTTATATTCTTCTAATGAGTTTTTGACTCTTTGTACAAATAAAAAATTTACTACCTCAATTTGAAGGGTAAAATATATATTTTTTCTTCTTTTTGCAAAAAAACAAATAGCTTATCACATTTTTACTACATTCGAAAAGCTACGCTTAAAAAAAGAGCATATTTCAATTTATTTTGTATTTTGACCGTTCTGTTAAATAATGAACACGTGCTGCCATCTAAGTCATAACGGTTCAAGCAGCCTGCGGTAACAAATTGTAAAAATTTTCAAGAATAAAAAAATGTTTCTTCAATATCTTATCTTATATATTATTCCCTTCTCATTTTAAAATTTATCAGGCTGGCTAATGAAGAAAAATAGACTTACGGTCGAAAAATCAAGTTTTCGAAAACGCCCCTTGCTGTTTCAAAACCTTGATGCTGCCTGTAGTTCTTATGCATTTTTAAAAAGCAAAGTTCTAATGCAGTTTTCCATTTTTTACGTCGCTTTCAGCAAAAAAAAAAAGCCTGTGTGTGTGTGTTTATATTTTAATAAAGCTTAAAAGCACTGGACTTAGTTGTTCGGTTAAATTGATAAGTTTTTTTCGGTAGAGCGTTCGGCTATAAACTATTCGAACTTCGGGCAAGTTTGGGCTGTCCGAAAGAATATCAAATTTATATTAGTATTACGCATTACATGTACTCATAACATACAAACGTAATTAAATAAATGCAGTGGGATTGCTACTCGGTGTTTCGACTCCTTTATGCAGGCTACAGTTATCATTCGGATAAGTTGACTGTTAATCGAAGAGTGTTCTTCCTTTTTTTAAGCTTTGACTACATCCAGACCACTCAGCATAATGTAAGCATGAAAAAGTATTAGATTTACCAAAAGGAAATCCTTTTTGTGCAGAAAAACATTTTCATTGTATGCTGAAATGTAGATGTTTCTTATAGCAGTGTTCGATTTTTTGTACAAATGAAAAAATACTACGCCAAATTAAAACTACGAGCTTCTCCCAGTAAACGTTTAATTTTTTATTCGCGCGAATACGATAGAAAGCATTAAAATTATTATCAACTTCATTAGCAAGAAATCATTTTCTACTCCTCTGCTTTCTGCTGAAAAAAAAAATACATTTTGTCTACGTTCGAAAAATTACACTTAAAAAACAGACTAAGTTCAACTAGTTTTGGTTTTGAATTTTAAGTGTTCGATTAAAAGAGAAACATGTGCGGGCATTTAAGCCGTAACTGTTAAAGCAACCTTCTATGTGAAATAGTTCAATATTCAAAGATAAAAACACTTATTTTCAATCTAATTTATTACTTCTCTAGAATGTTCGTTTCAATCGCTACGTGAGATCTTCGTCATTCTTTAATCAAATTCCATGCTTTTCGAATAATTTTAAATCGTATCATGCTGGTTAATGACAAAACATAGAAGCATGATCTTATTATTATTATTATTTATTTTTTTTTGGGCAAAAAGCTTTTTTGCTGTTTTTTATTACGCATTCCTTCAATGAATAGCTTTCGAAAAGGAAGGCGCAATTGCTAGGTTTGTTGGGGTGTCGGGCTCTTACTCAGAATGGCGCCAATCCGAATCCGTGCCAATAAATATCTCTTTAATATTTCTTTTTTTCCCGTCAGATGCTCACATGGGCAGGACTCTGTTTGCCACAACCTGTTTTTTTACATGCACAATTATTGCTTTTTCACGAGTCACTACTCAGCCACACTTTTAATGATATTTATGTTTGAATTGAAAATATGTACGACCAAAAGGTGAGCAATGATCAAATTATCACAACGTTGTAGTTAACGAGGTTTTGTTACTGATGGGTTTAAATTACATACCTTCTCTTCTGCGCTTACTTTTTTTTCGGTTCTTCTTCATAATGTTCTTCCTTTGAAATTCTTAAAGAGCGAAATGCCTTATGAAACGATTCGAAGCACAGTGCGGAGTTCCGCACGGGTCGACTAGTATTAAAAAAACTGTTTTTTGTAAAAAAAATCGCGTTTTTACAGAAAAAACACTGATGTAGATGAACTTAGAATGCAAAACTACAACGAAATCCAAAATTTCATCCAAATCGTTAGAGCCATTTCCGAGATAAGAAATATATATATACCCACAAGAATTGCTCGTTTAAAGATATAAGATGAGCATATTAATTTTAATTATTATTTTTTTGTTTTGAAAGCTGTTAAAGATTTTTTTTAATGGAACAAAGTATATTAGCTGCTTTGTTTAAGAGGTGCTGTTGTTTTATTTGTTCGTTTTATTTATTTATTTATTTATTTTTATTTTTTCAATTAGTCAACTGCCGGCGGGTCAAATGACGAATGAGGAAGTGAATGGAGCAAAAATAGTTCATTTTGTTTGCTTATTCCATTATTTATTAAATAATTAATTCTATCATTTACTAATTCATTCATTTACATTCCTCAATTTAAAAATTCAATCATTTATTCATTAATTACTCTATTTTATTTTTCATTTACTATTTTGCTCATTTATTACTTCTCAAACTAGCCAATTAATTAACGAATATCGAATTTTGTTCGAAAGATCTTGTCGAGCACGACTCATTCCTTTATTTCGCTTTTTGATTTGAACTTTTTTTTGTTCAATTTTGAACAGTTCAAAAAACTTACTATTAGCGCCTACGGGGAAATTCAAGGCAATTCCGAACTGTGAGGCGAATTTGCTTCAAACAAACTTTGTAGGAAAAAGCTTTTGATGAAAAACTTGTATGGGTCATTCTCACAGAAAAGGTACAAATAGATCAAAAAAATTATTTTAACAAAACTAAGTAAAAAAATAATAAAAATTGCATTAATGTTTTTGTTTGTTTATAAATTATGCCCCTATAGTAGTGGTTAAGTTTTCTATTTTATTCTTAAAAAGATTTCAAATATTTTAAATCCCACCTCGTCCACGGAGGGGATACAATAGTCAACGGAGGATATTTTTTATGTAAGAAAGTGTCAATAAAGGTTGTTATGAAAGTAAACATGCGTTTTAAAGCTATATGAACTATTATGTGACTCTTACTTAACATTAACAAATTAAAATGTGGAGGCTTTTGAAATAAAGACTCAGGACCTCGCTCTTTATGAATATCCTATTTTATTGAAAAAAAAAAAAATCAACATTCTAGCATTTGTAACAAAATCAATAAAGTGCAGCCTAATTTAGTTGGAAAGGAAAATATCGAAAGTATGTTCTTAGTTTCATTGATGAGTAAAAAAAAACCTAATAAATCAAAAAAATTTTTTTTTTTAATTCAAAAAAAAAAAAAAAAAAAAAAATCATTTTCTTTTTTTTTGAAGAACTTGCCAAAGACCGATTTAACAAGCTTCGCGGGTCACTTCTGGCCCGCAGGTTATAGGTTGTGCATCCCTGCTGTACAACAACATAATCATTGATTTTTGGTTTGCTTCTTATCCTTTCTCGGTGAATTAATCCCAAATGGTAATGTTTACATTGATCACCACAACTTAGACAGGTGAGGTATCTTGCTTCCATATTTATTTGGTCCTTTTTAAATACAAGTTCATGAATTTTCATTGTTCCTGGAAACGGTGAAATATGCTTTGGAATTTGTTTATCTACATCAGGGCTTCGCAACCAGTGTGCCGCGGTACACTGGTGCGCCGCGACAAGGAACCCGGTGTGCCGCGGTATTTTCGTAGTTATATCAAAAGAAAGAGCCTTGATTTATTTTATTTTAAACATACGACCGAATGGCGTTTGTATAATTCTGTAACTTCTCAATTCACCCAGTCAATCATGTGCAATCAGACATACCCAACAAGGGGAAAGGCGGAACTTGCTGCCCCACTTCTTTAAAACTTCTTGTGAGCTTATTACTTTCAGTTTTTGAAAACGGATTCTAATTTCCATGAAATCACTAATTAATAAGAATTGTTTCTAAATCTTTCACAAACGGGAGTACCCTCTTCCAGACAGGGATCGTGCCCTCCCGCCCAGAATTTTAGCCCAAGCTTTAGCTTTTGTTTTCCTCTTTTCCAGTTTCCATACTAATTTCATTTTATCTTAGTTTCTCAAAGCTCGGTAAGACTTAGCAAAATAGAGATTAAAAGAAAACAAAAAAATAAAACTGAAAAAATAAAATCTAGGACGGATAAATATTTCGGTGATTGCTGTTTGAACAATTGAGAATAAGGCGAAGAATGAAGCTGCATTTACCTTTACCTGTTGCATAACGTTAGCGTCAACGATCAGAAATGTATTGCTTTTGAAGCTTTATTTGTTGATCTATAAAAAGCAATCAGCAAAAAAGATTTTTTTTTTTTAAACTTATGTTCGCTATCGGCTTTTTTTTTTATTATTATTTTTATGCGGTTTATTTAGACACTAATTATTCACGTTCATTTCCCCACAAATGAAATTCTGGCTTGTCTTCATACGCTCAGTGTGTTATTCGAATTGGCGCAAAACATCCGCTTTAACTACGAATGTGATATGGAAAAATTCTTGGTTAGAGAAGGCTCATCAGCTGCTAAGTCTGCGACTAAATGTACTGATACAAATAGACCTCCTAATAAAAAAGCTAAGACACTGAGTAGGCAGTACATGGAAGGATACCTGGCATTCTTTTTTCCGTGGATCGGAGATGTAAAATCAATAAGACCTGAGTGTCTCATTTGCAGTGAGAAACTTTCAAATTAAGCGATGGTACCTATAAAATTAAAACGTAACCTGTCAACTAAACATCCTTTTTACCTGGGAAAAGACATCGGATACTTCAAGCGATTGCAGAAAGATAAATCGAAGTAAAGTTCCTTCATGAAAGCCAGCGCAAAAGTTTCTAAAAGAGTTCAAGTGGTTAGCTATAATATTGCACGATTAATTGCCAAAACGAAAAATTCACACAATATCGGTGAAACGCTTATTTCACCAGCGTGCACAGAAATTGTACGGGGAATGCTAGAACCCGAAGCAGAGAAGGAGGTGGTCAGAGTGCCAGTTTCTGATGACACTATCAGGAGACGAATTGATGACATGTCGGGTGACATAGAAGCAACATTGGTAGAGAAATTACGAGTAGCTGGAAAATTTGCATTCCAAGTTGATGAATCATCTGACATCGGAAGCTGTGCACAACTCATAGCCATTGGTGCGCTTTGTTGATGAGGGACGCATTAAAAACCATTATCTTTTCTGCAAAGAACGTCCTTAACGTGCAACCGGGGATAAGATATTCCGTGATACAGATGAATATCTGAAAAGTAACGGAATCCAGTGGTAAAATTGCACAAGTGTTTGCACCGACGGAACTGCAGCAATGACAGGACCTATCATAGGATCCCTGTCGAATGTGAAAAATCGTAATCCAAGGGTTCAAACCATACACTGTTTCCCCCATCATGAAGCTCTCATGGCAAAGAACTTCCAGATGAGCTTTGACTGAAGTCATGAAAATCGTGAATTTCATAAAATCAAGGTACCTTGTGAAGAAATGGGGGCAGATCACCATTCCCTACTTCTTCATACAAAGCTTCGCTGGCTTTCGTGTATTAAGGTGCTATCAAGAATTTTTGAATTGAGGGACGAGATACGACAGTTTTTGATTTTAAAAAACGAAATATAGTACGCCAGTTTGTTGCAAAACAAATATTGGCTGGCAAAACTAGCGTACATGGCTGACATTTTTGAACGTCTTAACGAATTGAATCGGAAAATGCAAGGACAAGGAGATAATTTGGTTACATGTGTGGACAAGTTAAACAGGTTCAAATCAAAATTCAGCTGTGCAGACAAGAAATAGATCGTGGATCATTGGACATGTTCAGACGGACCTCACCAGGAAACATCACGAGCTCAGTAATCATGAAAAAAGTTAAAAATGGTCGCATTCGAAAGAGTATCTTTAGAAAAAAATTTGACCCAAATATTGTGTGCCCTCGTCCTTTAGTTTTTGAGATATGGGGGGTCAAAGTTTGTCGAAATCTTACGAAAATTCGCCAAATTTAAAGACTTGGCAAGAAATGGAAAATACCACGTGATTTCATCGCCTGCGTCTAGCAAGACTCTCATTCCCATTTCTGGTCATCTGCAAAGCGCGTAAACGATGTTTCGAATTAACCCTTTACTTGTGTGTGTAAAATTAAAAAGTAACTATGAAGCCTGTGAAATGGAAACTAGAGAGCTTTATCCAGAGGAGCTACAACTTTATAACGAAATTGAACGTAGGATTTAACTTTGTAATCGTGATAATAATGCATTTCAGAATTTAAGTGCATTTCAAGTGTGTTTTACTTAACTAATTTAAATTTGTACTCTTGTTATGAAATGTGTTGTAAGTAATTAATAATTATGTACGAGAATTAAAATGAATAAGATAAAAAACATGCTTATTGAAGCTTATATATTGAAAATAAAATGGATAGTTTTTGATGTTGAAAGAAAATGATCATCGATTGTAGTATCCCAGCTCTTATTTATTTTTTCAAAAGTTATTATTATTCATGAAGTTTTATTGCCTGACCACTACTAGCGAAAATGTTCAATTTTTAATTTAAAATCAAAAAAAAAAAAAAAATTAAAAAAAAGAAAACAACGGATAGTAAATGTCAAAAATTTGCACAGCAAAACTAACGATGTCGGAAATTACTTCACAACAGATTTTTATCAAAAATTTTATAACGTTCATTACAACAACCCCTGTAGTTCGAAAAAGTCTGTCACTGCAACTGAAAGTCGCTATAACGTAAATGCACATCATATTGCATGTTATTTAGTC
Source organism: Uloborus diversus (assembly GCF_026930045.1). Lineage (NCBI taxonomy): Eukaryota > Metazoa > Arthropoda > Arachnida > Araneae > Uloboridae > Uloborus > Uloborus diversus. The sequence continues at coordinate 72,666,594 of NC_072738.1, forward strand.
ATTTTTAAAAATATTGAAGTCACTTTTACCAATTATGTTTCAAGTCAAAAAGGAATTCAAATACGAGCAAAATAAAAATTAATACAGTTTTTTTTTTATTTGACTTGTTAGAGGGCTTACACATAACTTGAAAACGATACACATAACGAAAAACACACTGGAAATAACTGACAGAAATCGTTTTTTTTTTTTATTTGAGAACATGGTTTGCAATCTTTAAAATTGTCGTTTTCTTCGTATTTAGATACTGTTGAAGACTTCAGATTTACGACTTTTCAAAAAAAAAAAAAAAAAGACTTTAAAGTGTGTTTATCGTTTCTCTACGGTTATCATATTTTTTTCAAAACAGTTTCATCATCGAATAAACTCTTTCAGTGGAAATGTATCACCCGCAGAAGCATAAAAGTTTTAAACATCAGTTTTTTAACAGACAGTCTTAAGAATAACAAAAAAGTTTAAACTTTGAACGGTATATTCAAATGTATTCAGTTAATACGTTCTATTGGATGCTAAAATATCATTACATCTGTGGAATTTTAAACGAGATTTTGTGCTCGAACCCTATGACAGATCGGTCGCAGTAATAGGAGGTCGTTCTTGTTGACTGCAGTTAGGAGCGCACTGATGGGATTGCACTGTGACCTCCCAAAAATTTTCCTTATTTGACAAAGTTCGTCTGACAGTTCGGCAAATTAGAGGACATAATTACAATTTTTTAACTCCCGAAAGTCACTTTTCATACATTATTATTTGCGCATACTCGTATTTTATCGCTCGGCAAAATTTGAATTTTCTTTCGGTAAACTGAGAATTTTTGCTTTCCCTAAAGTTTAAGCTCGGAGAACCTCTCACTGCAGTATATTTTAATTTGCTTTATTACTACAGTAAAATGTCAAAAATCAGAACAAATTAGCTTTGCACAGAACCAGACTTAGATAAAATGAAAAGCTTTCTGCAAACACAAATCCTAACTGGAAAATTTTCTGCAAATAATTATTTTGCCTAATTCACCCTTGTGAATAAAGAATTAAATTTATATTCAAATATGAAAGAGACAAAAAAAAGTGCTTTAAATCATTTAATTTTTTTTACAATAACATACAGTTCTTATTTTTCACCAACTGAAGAAAACTGCCAAAATCATTAATTTTTTGACACATGTGCTTTAAAAGGCTTTTGGGGAAAGGTTTTACCAGAAATAAACTAGGATTTTTTTCTTTAAAATTCTCTTTAAAAAAATTATTATTTTTTCATTAACAGTTTGAAAAAAATTCTGCAGACCCAAAAATTTTCTGCAAACGCCGTTCGCGCGTTCGTCTGTATTATGCAAGACTGCACAGAACCTAAAAGAAAAAATAATTAATACTTATGAGAACCTTGTTTAGAAATAAAATATATTTCACCAATAATAATAACCACGAAAAATAGTGAAGAAAAATCTACTTACATCTGCTACTACTACCTAAAATGCTAAAAGACATTTTTATCTTGACCTTCTCCATAACATTTTACAGAGGGGAGGTTCAAATTAAATTATTCGAGAAAATTACTTTTAGTTATTCGAAAAGCAACAAAAGACACACCCACATTCACATTTCTGCAGTTGGAAACAAATGTTTGAAGGAACTCCCCTCGGGGTCTAGGGGATTCGTCAAAAGAAAATATGATTTGAAGTCAATATACATTATATTTCCATTGTTTTTACAATAAAATAAAACAAATATTTCGGGCGGTGGCGTTTTCCCCTATACAGTTGTACGTCAATATCCCGGAACACAAGCCCCTAAAAATTTCAATGCCGCAGTCTGTGCCACGACACCCCGCGCCATGGTAGTCACCCCGAGTAAAGAATTAATGCGCTATTTCTCACGCGCTTTGGTGGTGACCAAAAATGGAAGTGAAATGTCTTGTCAGATGCAGATGTTGAATTCGCGCCGTACCTTCCATTTCTGAACAAAACTCGCTAAATTTGGCGACTTTACTAAAAATTTTCTGCAATTTTTAAGACCTCATATTTCGATAACGTGGTCACGAGGGCACGTAGTTTCAGTGCCATAAACATGTTTTCCAATGCTCTTTCGAATGCCACCAATTTGGAATTTTTTTGAATTTCCTTGATCGTGATGTTTCCTGGTCAGAAGTTACGGACCTCAAGAACGACCGTACTCTTAAACTTAAGTTGAGTGAAGTGCCTCTGGACGAATTTTAGTTGCTTGTTAAAAATGAGGATCCCACCGTCTCTAAGGCCCCTATATATACGAGCCGACGCATCAGCTTAAGATTAGCCTTTTTGGATCGGAGCGCGTTTTTGAGTGGTTGTCTTTTCTGGCAAGTTATCGCGTTTGGTTATTGTTCACTGTGAGCAATTATTAGCGGCACGTGAATTGTTTATTAAATAAAATTTTATTTTCGGCAAATTTGGCGAAATCCAAAACTTTGCTGTGGTAACCCTAGCAGTGCAACAATGAGAAATCCGATCCGAAATGGCTTAACTTAAGCTGATGCGTCGGCCTGTCCATATAGCGGCTCTAATCGTCTCTGGTCTTGCTATTGATGTGCTACTACCATTTTCAAATACATATCTTTCCAAACTCAGCTTCTCAGCCTTCACGCTTATAAAAAAACTGCAAGAAATCATCTCTAATAAGCCTGGATTAAAAACTTCGTGTAGCTCTTTCCAGCATAGAGCCTCACATCAAACGTCTTTGCTCCTCAAGGCATGCTCATTAGTGTCAAACGGAAAATAGTTGCTTGGTTTTAATTTCTTGCTTGCTTCTTTCTTGAAACATTTTTTGATAAATCGTTTAACTGCAACTTAAATGTTTCGAAACATGTGAAGCATAATTTTCTGTAAAGTCTGATATAGGTAGTTTTGTTGTTCATTATCAACCTCATTACAACTGAAATATTTCTACTTCTTACTACTATTATATATGCGAAAGTTTGTCTGTATGGATGTATGGATGTACGGATGTATGGATGGATGTTTGTTACTCTTTCACGCAAAAACTACTGAATGAATTTTGATGAAACTTTACAATAATATAGCTTATGCATCAGAATAGCACATAGGGTAGTTTTCGTCCCATTATGTGGGGCAAAACCCCCCTTAGGGGGGCAATAAAACACAATTTTCGTATAAATTCTCTAATATGGGGATGAAAAAATGCTTGCACATATTAACATTATATGTCGATCGAAAGCTCTGATTTTTCTGCTGAAGATGGCACCTGTTCGAAATTTCTAAGTAGAATAAAAAACAAGTTATGAGCTTTTTAGTTCCATGTTCGAAGGCTTTCCTTAACTCAATACAATATTTAGTGTATCATCTCAACTTCCTGTCGATAACGACTTTTGTTGTATTGTTGACTATCTTTGCTTTTCGTGACTGTTCAAGGCTTTTCTCAAGTCAAATCTTGAAGTAAGATTTTTGCACAAGATTGGCAAATAATACATGGATTTGGCTGATTTTTTTCCCTTTTAATGCAACTTTGAGGAAATTAATGGTTTTTTATTTATTTGTATTGACTGGGTATTTAATCGATCAGCAGGAATCTAGTCAAACTTTTTTTGTGGAATCATTTCAATAGCTAAGGCATTTGGCATTTTTTTCAACTGTCGCTGTTTTTGAAGCTAAAGACTACGCAATACTGTTTCTCAGTTTTCACCATGTAACCAAATATCGCCATTTCTTTAATATTTCTTCCTTTAAATTTGTTAACACGTAAAATAATTCGCCAACTAATTCGCAAATTCATAAACAGCGCAAAAACTTCCATTACTTTGTCTTTGCACACAATTTCAAACAATTGCCAAATTTTTACTGTTTATTGGAAACATTTCGGGTAGCATCATTGTTGACCCTATTTTGGGACGATTTCTACGGTAAGAAGTTACACATTATACAATAATTTAAATTGCCGGAGTAGCGCTGGATATTATGTATTTGATGAAGATCGGGATTATAAGGGAACTGTTTCACTTTATTTAAGAATAGTTGACCTCACTCGAATTGGATTTTTTGGGAATTACCCAAACTGACTTCTTTACAACTCCTGAACGTTTTCGTGATTTATTTTTTGTGACTTTTGGGTTTCTTCTCAGTTTTGCCAACATTTCATTTACTCCCTTTCCCCCTAATTTTCAGTTTTAATCATACCTTTTGATACATTTAAAGGGGCAGGCAATTTGAAATGTCGGCGAAACTAGAGACAAACAATGTTTTAGTAACTATTCGACCTCTACCTGTAATGACCATTAACTACTTGAATCAATTGAAAAAAACTACATCAACGTGAGCGAAGCCGCGAGCAAAAGCTAGTTCTAAATAAATTTAAATACACTAGGTTAGTTATAATATTTTTATTCACATGAAAAATGCCCCCCCCCCCATTGTTTTTTTACAAGTGAATGATAAAAACATTTCTACACTGTAAAAAAATTCCGAAACATTACTGGGTATATCCGTGTTACGTTTATGGATTTTAATGGTTTTTGTCCACTTCCTGGAAAAATCAAGTATCATTGTCAAAAAGTTTCCTGAATTGCTACAAATTGCACGAATGCAGACTTTTCAATGCTGTGAAAAATATATTTGGCTCCCAGTTTAAAGATTAACTGAGTGTATTTATAAAGTTTATCGGCTTCAGTTCAGTTATGGCCCGCCCATGCTAATTAAGCTCTCAAAGGGAGCGAATAAGTATAAACTACGTTGCTCTGCAAGAATTGCAGGCGAGTCAAATTCTTGTTACTTACTTTTAATTTTGTCTAAGCTTTGGCCATGTTTCTAATAATGCTCTTGGAACTTCCTTGATAAATCAGGAAGATGTCGAGCTACTATATAATACCATTTAAAGTTTACTCTAATTTCTCAGAGACACGACTGACTTTAAACGGGAATATTTCTGCATTTTTCAGAATAGTTTCAAGAAAATTACTGAGTTTTAGCAGAAAACTTTCCTGGTTTTTGCAGGATATGTTACTGGCAAAAATAGGGCACATCAGCTGCCCATTATTTTCCAGAAACGTTTCTGAATCGTTTTTACAGTGTATATAACCATTGCGAAATTAAGTTCAGTGTGCCCCGTTGATCTAGAAATTCCTTAAGTGTGCCGCAAACTAAAAAAGGTTGAGAAGCACTGATCTACATCACTTATAAAACTTTCTTCAACATTTTTTATTATTGCATTCTTACAGTTTTTTTGGAGTACCGAAACTAAAGTTTCACAGTCTGGGATATCTGTTTTCTGGACAACTAAATTGTCAGCTGTTCTTTTTATTGCTGCTCCAACTCCATCTGGAGCACCTTTTCCGTGAGAGCTTTCACTATAGTGCCAGTGAATTTCCTCCACAATAAACTGAGAGGACAAATATCCACCTATTAACAGAAACATTGTTTTGTTTTTGTACTGAGCACTGAGACCATCACTGAGAAAATGAATTTTTTTAAAATCAGGTATAAGAGACTTTAAATTATCTTTGAGTGAGGCAAATGAGCAGTAACAGCTGATGCATCATGCCTATTACATGCACTGATTGTTCCATATGAAATAGAACTTTCTTTAATATCTGTATGACAATATACAACACAAGTATGTATAGTTACCTGTGGCTTTACTTACCCACCACCAAAGTGGGCTGATTGAATTTCTCTGTGAAACTTACATATGTAATTTTCGGAAAAATCAATATGCATTAGGATTTTATTCCTTTTCAAATTTGTTTTTATATCTGAAATCATTTGGTAGTGGTGCACAATGTTAGATGTATGATTAAAAAATTTGATGATATCAGAAAAAAATAATTTCACTAATTCTTTTTTTGTACTCTCAATATCCACTTTCATGGTTCTATGGCAAATTTTTGTTTCACCTTTAATCTTCATAGTAACTTTTTTTGTTAACCCATTTTGGAAGTAGCACAGGTTCGAAAGTCATTTATTTTAATTTCTTTTAATTTGCAGGCATCACATTTACGATTTAGGCAAAGTTCTCTCTGAGGATCACAACATGTTGCTTTAAGAACTTGAGATATATTTTTTTCATTTATAATAACAAGACTATGTAGTTTTACTATTAAAAGCTTTATGTTTTCGTGAACTTTGCATAAATATGTCTCTCGATCGGAAACTTTCGGAAATAAGATCCAAAAAGGTCGGAGACGACAAAAAGTTTGATAACTAAGAGTTTGATGTTGTGGGCATTCCTTTATAAACATTTTATGCAAATTATACATAGTATCATTTAAATAACGCTTTTGTTTTTTACTTTCTTCTATATCTAATATATAGAAGAAAGTATTGGATTCGTGCAAATTTTCGAATTTCGAATTTTGACGGATTCGAACGTTTTGAGGTGTGCTGAGTCCATTTCGACAATTTTTGGAAAATGTCTGTCTGTCTGTGTGTGTGTATGTATGTGTGTGTGTATGTATGTGTGTATGTGTGTGTGTCACGTCTGTGTGTGACCAGTTTTTTGTGGCCGCTCTACAGCAAAAACTACCGCACGAAATCGAACGAAATTCGGTACACATATGTGCCCCTATGTGAACTTGTGCCCATTGGTTTTTGGCGCGAATTCCTCCAAGGGGGGTGGAGCAATGGGACGTTTTTTGAGTTACGCGTGCTTGCTATTCCTCAGGAAGTAACTGGCGGAATCAAACAAAATTTGGACCATATGTTGCCATTAACAGGAACAGGTGCTGATTCAATTTTGGTGGCAATAACTCAAACGGAGGTTGAGCTATAGAACGTTTTTTGTCGTCAATTGTGACTGCTGTATCTCAAGAAATAATGAACGGAATGAAAGAAAAATTTATCGGCAAGTAGACCTTAGTGGGTATAAGAGCTGATTTTATTTTGGTGTCAAAAGCTGAAAAGGGGGTGGCGCAATCGAATGTTCTTTTTTTTCATTGTGAGTGCCATTTCTCAAGAAGTAATGCTACGTTCTGGATGAAATTTGGAATAAATGTGAATCTATTTGTAAATAGGCGTTGTTTCAATTTTGGCGCCAATCGCTCCATGGGGGTCTGATTTTTTTTTTTTTTTGTGTTAATAAAAATAGCTTTATAAATGCAACAATAAGAAAGATAAATTACAATATTCTCGTCTGCTTATTTCACGTGATTTTAATTTTCGGGAGATAATCGGAAATGTTATCGCAATGATTTAAAATTAATAACTGTTGCCATTTTATGTTTGTTAACAAATAAAACATCTAATTAATTCAAGCAAGGCTTTTAAAATAACTTTCAAGTCGTTCTTTGCTTTGCTTTTGCGGGAATTCAGGAATTCGGACGGTCGTCAAGTTTTTTTTTTTTTTTTTTTGCTGGGAATATTGCATTCTTTTCAAGCATAGGGATTGATCAGAATTCACAAGAAAGATATAGAAGAAAGTTTCGTGATGGCCACAACATACTAGTTTTTTCTTTTCTTCTTGTAATTGTTTCTTTTTTCCCTGGGCACAAGCGACTTGCTTTGTCAGATTCTAGAAATTTCTGAACATTTAGCTGTGTTTCTTGTGTGAAATCTTTTTTTGACACAGTTTTTTAAGTTTTATTACCATAATTGCTAAGCATTTTGATTGAGGTTATTTTTTTTTTACCTTATTGAGTAGTCGATACTTTTTCATAATTTTACCAGACAAGACTTGTAGCATTGTCTTTTTCACTTTGTGAGATTTTTGGCTTTTAAAGTTAGTTTGTATTTGCCTGCCAATAGCTTCAGCAAACAATAATTTTCCAAACACATTGGATTTGCTTTTTCTATCTTTACTATTCAATTCTCTTCTAACTTTTTCTCGTGGTGATTCATTTTTCTTTTCTTCACTTTTCTGAGATCTGCTGAATCTTTTTTTATATTTTTCAAGTCTAGTATTTAACATTTTGTTTTTCTCTTCTAATTCCTCTATATCCTTCTTTAGTTTATAACGGTTTTTTCTTATTGTTTTTTTTCCTCTCAAAATTCCAGAATTCTTGTTTTCCTTGGCACTGTTACTATTATCCAATTGAGAAGAGGTGCTTGGAGGTGTATCTATAATTAATTCTTTAGTTCCTTCCAACTTTTTTTGTTTACGATATTTCCTTGCTTTTTCTTTCTAAAGTTTTCTTATTTTTCTTTTTTCACGTTCATTCATTTCTTGAACACATTTAATTTTTCCACTAGCCTTTCTTTGGTAGTAACGTTCTCTCTCTTTTTTCTTACTTTCTTCAAACATAAGAGCATTTTTTTTAAATTTCTGTCTAGCACGTCTCATGCTAAGTTTCTTTTGTTCCTTCCTCTTTTGGATATGAACGTCTGACTTCTTTTTACTTTTTGGTTTTGCCATTTTTTCTACAATTAAAAGAATATATATATGTATATATATAGTATATATAAAACATTACAGAAATCATTTAACAGAAAAACTGAGAAAATGAACTCCTTTAAGAGTCGAATTTAATTTCGTTTCTATAAAAAATAGAAAACAAACTTGCCCTATATTTTGTTTAGCAAACTGAAATTTATTATGATTTTTTCTAAGGCTTTGTTTCTTCCGTGGACCACGTCATCTCCTCCGTGGACATGCCACGTCCATGAAGTCTACGGATGAGACAAAAGTAAGCTTTAGAATTTTTCAGAGTTTTGATTTTAAAGTTAAAAAAATGGAATGCTTCTTTTTATCAAATATACTACTTTTGCTATCTAAAAATGATGTTTCAAATACAAAACAGTTTTATTTTACTTTTTGTATGATGACCACGGAGAATGCACTAAGAACTTTGCCAAACCAGATTTAGACACAACAATCCAACACGTGTACAAGAAAACTAAAGTTAATCACTAGAAAACAAAATGGCTAAGTATCCTACCATTTTCCTTATATAGACTTGACTTTTGCTGCCCTCTATTATGTTTTTATTAAGTTATTTTAAGTGTCCACGGAGGGAGACTACAATTTTAGGGACAAAGTTTATGAGTAATTTTCTTTATAAATACAATTTATTTTTTTTTAAATTTTATTTTAAAAACATCTTAGAACTCTTAGCTAGTTAATACAATCAAAGATATTTAAAACCAATTTAAACAGTTTGAGACCAATTACAAATTGCTTTGTCTCACAGACTTAGGGACGTACACGGAGGGGATTTTAAAGCAACATTTACTAAAAAATAAAACTGAAATATTAAATTTATTTAATTGTCATGCATAAAATTAATTAGTTCAAAACTTAACTGAAACACATGAAAAAAATATTAAGGAATATACTGAAGTTTTTATTATTTATTACTAAGGGACTGTAAAAGTCACCTTTCTGTGAGAATGACCCGTATATAAAATATCTTTTTGATTTGAACGATTTTCCGTTCAATTTTGAACAATTCAAATCCCTTAACATTAGCGCCTTCGGGGAAACTGAAAGTCAATGTAGATTCCGTACTTGAAGGCGGATTTATTTCAAACAAATTTTGTTGGAAATAGCTCTTGAAGCCAAACTCCAGACTCCGACTCCGAGAATTTAGGGGCACCTGACTCCGGCTCCGACTCCTGTGCTCGACAATTAATCGGACTCCGACTCCCCGACTTCGACTCTGACTTCGTCGCTTTGGTAAAAATTTATACACGGAGGATAAATGACTGACTCCGATTCTTGGATATTCGTCTCCTAATCCCTTATCCCAAAATGAGATTGACTCCGACTCCGACTCCGCAGCAATGATTTTAACTGTGAAATGATTATTGTTGATATGATTTGTTTTTATTTTCTCACTAAAGTTTTAATTTAGGTATTCAGTTTTCGGCGAATGTATTTCTTTAAGTTGACATTTTATTGTTTTTATTTATTTTGGTAAATGCATTAATTCATTTCAAAAATTATTTTTGGCAACGGGAAAAATAAACTATTTTTTTTGATATTTTGTATTTATTTTAATAAGCTTATTAATTTCAATTATTATTTTTTCGTTTTGAAAGCTGTTAAAGAATTTTTTTTTAATGGAAAAAAGTGTATTAGCTGATTTTTGAGAATATTGATCAGGTACTAGAAAGTGGTATGGATATACGGGAAAGTAAGCTCGTATAGTTCTAGACGGAACTTCTTGTTTATTGATTTGAGAAATGATCAGAATTTACGAAACAGAAGAACATTCCATTATTTGTTTGATCAGTAAAATGTTCACTTAATCATAATTGAAGATCGTGTTATTGGATTTGAAATACACTGTAAAAACGATTCAGAAACATTCCTGGAAAATAATAGGCAGCTGATGTGCCCGATTTCAGCCAGCAACATATCTTACAAAAACCAGGAACGTTTTCCGATAATAGTCAGTAACCTTTCTGAAATATTAAGAAATCTCCCCTATTGAAGCCAGTCGTGAACCTTCTAGAAAAATTAAATAGGTTTAATTTATTTGATTAGAACCTTCCTGATTTACCAAGAAAGCTCCAGAAATATTAGAGCAACCACGGCCAATGTACGCGAAAGCTGCAAGCAAGAACCAAGCATATTCCTTCCTCGCAAAGCTGTAGCTATCCAGTGACTTACTTGCTCCCATTGGACGCTTAGTCAATCCGGACGGGCCATAAACAATCAAAAGCCGATACATTTAATAAACACGCTCCGTCAATATTTAAACTGGGAGCAAAAAATATTTTTCACACCAGTGCAAGGTCTGCATTCGTGCATCTTTTAGGAATTCAGGAAACTTTTTTGCGAAGATACTTGATTTTTTGGGGAAATAGGTGAAAACCTCTGAAATCACGAAACGTTCCACGGAAATAACCAGTAACGTTTCAGAATTTTTTTACAGTGTACAACTTTGGCTGTATTTTACTCATGAGAAATATTGACTACTAAATGTGACTATTCAACTTTTTCTGATTTATTGTTTCTTTCTTTTCAGAGACTTCTTATTTTTTCTTTAATAAATTTATGAGCTATAAGAATTCTAATTAGTTTTTTTTTTATTTGAAAAAGCAGCTAACTCATTTTGAAATTTGTGAATAACATATTTTGCGACAATCGATGCTCTTTATCACCCTGATTTTGCTTCACGTGTTGTTGACAAACTTTGCGACGACTTTTCGTTGTTTTTTTGTACAATAACGGTAGTTAACATATTTTGTCTGTAGTGTCATGTCTAACGAGTGAGAAAAAAATTAATTTTGAGAAAATAATTATTTATACTCATACATATGATAGCGAATTCATTAATCGAGTAATGCTGTGACGTCATCAACAATGAAATTCACCCCATAGCATGAAAATTTGATAATATTTTTTGGTAATATTTGACATGCAAAGAAATGCTTATTTTGACGAGGCTGGACTGGATCCGGTAACTTATATGTTTTACTGATAAGACTGTCATTTTAGGAGAATGAAGAAACGAAAAAGTGGTCAACAATGAACGCTATCTACTGTCTGGCTTTCACGAGAAAAGCTCCCGCTGTTAAGTCTCAGGCATATAAAATGGACTTCGTTTATTTTCAGCAAGGGTTAGCAGGAAGACTTTTTGGCGCCGTTTTGCCACTCATCTGCTCGTCTTTGTGTAGTCGTATGGGTTTTTCCAACATTAAGCTTCGCTTGGAAAGATGAAACGCGCCTCGTTGCTGTAGCAAGTAGACAGGCGCAGACATTTCGGCGGTGGCTTTTCTCGTGGTGGTCAGACGTTACTGGAGTTTAAGGCTAATCCACTGAAGTTAGGGTTAAAATTTCAACTATAAAAATATCACCAAACAGGTTATTGCTTCGTTCAATGTAGAAGCAATTTTCACCCGTCATACCTTGACGGACGATTTTCTAGTTTGAAGTAATATTATTGTTATTTTTAAATCAAATGAGGAGACTTAGTTTTTCATTGCTAATCATCATCCATGAATTTCGATAAAAGTAAAAGAAGTTTTCCATTTGAAGATAATCTGAGAAATTCTATCTCGGCAAAAAATCCGCCACCAAATCGAAATTTAAGAACTTCTCACAGAGTATTATAGGAAATTTAAATGCAACTATTTTCATTCCTAATGCGAATATTTCAGACCTGTTCGCTTTCCCTCAAAAATAAACTGTTTTTCACAATTCATATATTCTCAAGGGTGTTTGTGGGTTAGGTCTCAATTTACGCATTGAAGTCCATTTGGCCAAACATTTTAAAGGAAATACGAAACATAAAACTGTAGCAAATGGAAAAGGATTTCATTCGGATATTCAACGAAGGGAATTAACTTACAGAAATTTGAAGATCTCTCTGTTTTCCTTTACACAGAGGATAAATTTTCAACGGTTCAAGTGAATTGGAGAAAGTCATTTACGATACAGCAGGAAAGTTTTAATTATAGAATTATATTTTAAGGGAGCAGGAATGACTGTAAGAAAAACATGTCAACATAGACGGGCTAATGAAGATAAATACTTGTCTGATGTAATTGTATAAAAATGTCAAGTAGGGGAATGTGGGGCATAGTGAAACAGGTAAGAGAACGCATCTGTTACAAACGAACTTTATTTGATTCATGTAACTTTCTGACTACGAGATTTGATTCTCGGAGAATTGATTATAACTATTTTAACTTTTATGAAAACTTTTAGATCGCATTGCTTTAGGCAAACATTAAAAAAAAAAAGATCTCTGTGACTACATATTGCAAGGAGAGCGTCAGCAGAAATGCTAAGATTGTGTCTTACTGTCAAATGATATAAACTAAAACCTAGTTTTTAAAAAGAAGGAAGAATTTGTCGATAAAACGAAGATATGATAAAATTTTACAGGAAAAATCTTTTGCCGGAGCACCCACACCATTCTTTTATGCCATCAGAGAAGGTCAATTGACCCCCAAAACCCCTGAATTTTGAAAACAAAGCGCATTTTGAAGGGGATTTTTTTTACAATAAATTGCATTGTATACCATTTGCTCCCCTGAAAAATTTTGAAAGACGGGCCAGCTTAATAATTTCTTCAAAGAGTGAAACTATAACTTTTTTCTTTTTTTTTCTTTGTACACTGTAAAAAAATTCCGAAACGCTACTGAGTATTTCCGTGTAACGTTTCGGGATTCCAATAGTTTTTATCCATTTCTTCAGTCGCACAAAATCAGACTTCTCACTTTTGCAAAAAATAGGTTTAACTCCCAGTTTAAAGAATAACTGAGCGTATTTATAAAGTGTATCCGCTTTAGTTCAATTGCGGCCCGTCCAGACTGATAAGGCGTCCAAAGGACGCAAATCAGTCTGTGGACAAAGTAGTTTAGCAAGAATTGCGGGGTTAAGTTATTGATACTTACTTGTAATTCTTTCTTAGCTTTGGCCTTGTTTGCAATGATGCTTTTGGAGCTTTCTTCGAAACGCAATAAGGTGCCAAACTATTATAGTATACCCACCTAAGTTTAGTTTAAGATTCCAGAGACACGACTGGCTGTAAACGTGAAGATTTCTGAATAGTTCAAAAGGCTTCCAGGATAATTTTAGGAATGTTACTGAATTTTAGCGGAAAATGTTCCTGTTTTTTGTAGGATATGTTACTGGAAGAAATTGGGCACATCAGCTGCCCATTATTTTTCAGGAACGTTTCTGAATCGTTTTTACAGTGTACAGTAAAAATGTTTTGTATTTTTGCACAACAGAGCTTAACATCAGTATAGGACATGTACGATGAAGAAAGCACAAAAAATGAATAAATAAATAAAACAACTGAGTTTAAATTTGCAATTTTTCGACAAAAAGAACAGCCATCGGTATTTGCCTTTTGCTGCGAACATACATGTTCCTGATTGTTCATTGACTCGCGGATAATAAACCCCGCGGATGATCCGCTAGCGGATAATCGAGAGTTTACTGTATGCTGTGCTCTATGTACAGTCATAGAAAAAAAAAACGGAACATTCGATCGTATTCAAAGACTATTGACACTACAGACACGTGAGGGATGTCATTGTTTCAGGAATAAAAAGTTCTACAAAATTATGTTAAAAAATTGTTGTTAAGGGGTCGTCTTCATATTAAAACGAGCATCAACTTCAAAGTTTTCAATGAGAACCCCCTTTTTTTATCACATATATGTGATCAGCATGCTTTTTTAACTTTGTATGCAAAGTTTTGTTTAATTCGATCCAGCCGTTACTTCAAAATCGAGTTTTGAAAAATTCATCTCGTAATGTTAAAACGTATTTTTATATTTTTACTCATAACACAAAAACTAGATTAGGCACGGCAAAGATTCTTTTTTTATATCAAAATATGAATCGACCCAATAATAAAAACGCCCTTTACAACATCTAAAATGTAATTTTAGTTTTTTTATGAATTATTTTAACACTTTTTGAAAAAAATATGATCTGAAACCATATTAAATTTTAACAGAAAAACAATCTAGAAGAGCTTTTGTGCGGGAATCCAAAATGTGAGCTCAAAATATTCAGTAGTTTTTGCACTATGCTTAAAACTTCATTTTTTCTTACTTTAGGGGACCGTATACTCTTTTAAAACAGAAATTATGAAAGTTGGTTTCTTCGTAAAAAAAGAAAAAAAAAATGTTCAACAAAATTGGCAAACCAATTATAACGTGGTTTTCCTACATTAGAGTTACGTCTATGAATTTTTTAAATGCATAAATTCATTCGTTGTCTCAGCAGAAAAACAACACAATATTGCAACCGTCAGTTTTTTGTGGATATCATTCAAACGTCAATGTGTAAATAATGCGAAACACTACTTCATTGTTTAATAAAAGAATATTTTATAGAAATTTTTTAATTAAAAGAGACACTTAAAATACTTCTGTTTTTTCTTTTTTATTTTCTTCCAATAGACAGTGTAGAATTAATGGCTCTTCCCGGTAATAATTTGCTAAAAGGAAAAATTATTGCCTTGCCTAAATCGGGAAAAAGCACTCGAAAAATAGCCGACAGTGTGAAGTTTCGCCTTTAACAGTATCCAGATGGGTCAATAGGTAATATTTGCTCTTAGATAAGTTTACTGGTTTTTAGGAATTATTATTATTATTTTTTGTAAAGTATTTGAATAATTTTCAATGTGGTAGGAGAGGAAATTTTAGTAGCAGTAGAGGACCGCGTGCTTTGAGCCTCATTCTGCACGAAAGTAGTAGTTGTAGCTAATTGTGAACTTTTTTTAACAAAACATTAATTTGCGTGTTAGATTAAGTTGAGTTTTTGTCTATTCTTAATTATAATTTAAATACTTTTTTTTCTATTTATTTTCTCGGTCATTGTCCGTGCATTTCACGTTAAAACTATTCTCGCAAGACAAAGATAAAATTTCAATTTTTTTTTAATAACGTGGAAAAATATCGACCAAAAAAAGAGTTGTAAAAAATTGTTATCAACTACTAGATGCCTATCTTATTAAATGCATGTTTTTCAGAATCCAATATCTGAATACTCGGCTCCACCTTTATGACACTGGCACTCTAATTCAACTTTCTGGTCCTATTCTTTAAGCTAACAACGGGCCACATGGAACAGCTGCGAGGGCTGAACGTGGCCCGCGTCTCCACTGTGGTCTGGTTATCCCATTCGATGGCTGCAGAGGGTCCTAATAATGAGCACAACAACCCTGCACCGAACATCTGGACTAACCGAGCAATGAAGCAGGTGTCATGTCATTGAAGCCGAGAGTGCCTAAAAACTGGTGGATGAAGAAAATTTATCTCACCAGTGAGATGCCGTAAACATACAGCAAATAAATTTACTTTACCTACCAGTTTATTCGCACTCTTAGCTTCAATGAGGTGACTTCTGCATCCCGCACGATTAGTTTCGATTCCAGTCTGCGAAATCCGTAGCAAGGACGAAATTGTAGTCTCTGGATAGATTAAACTGATCTGTCCCGGGTATGCTTCATGTAGTATTGCTATAGCTGCCCTATAGCCTCACACTATAGGCGATGTTCATTTGCAAGTGTATAGTACGCGATACAAAGTCAAATAATACTAAGCTTTGTTTGCATCTGCTAAGTTACAAAATCGGAGAAATGACAAGAAGTCTGATTTCAGTTCACCTTGGTTTAAGCTCAAATAACTTTTGTCTTTTTAAATCACGGGTTGGACCATGTCGAAACTTGTTGCTAGAAATAGCATTGGGAAATTACTTTCCTTAATTGTTTTTGAGAGTCAATACATGTTTAACTTAAACCGCCAATTGTATTATGCTTTTTTAATATTACCACGCATTATGATCTTCCGCATCAAATTTGGATTTGAAACAAATTCTCTTTTTTTTTTATTACAAAAAAAGCCGCTAAAACAATTACCGTGTTTGTCCACTGTGTTAATTTATATAATCAAATTTTTACCAAATAAAGTTCGAGTATGAACAGTTTGCTCATTAACGGGTATTTATATTCTTCTGTTTCTGTTTTATTTTTCAGATTGATGCTTCGTTCATTTTATGTATATAGAGCAAATTTTCACGGAATAAATAAACCTTGCTTCGCTCGTGTCTCCAATCTATTTAATGCTGCGTCTTCCCACGTTGTGCGGTATATTTTTTATATTTTTGTGTGCGATGGCCTAAACTTCTGCCGATGTTCTGCGAAATTAAAAACGCGCAATTCCATTTGACATCAAAAGACTTTCTATTCTTTCCAAAATAAACCTGTAACATAGGTGCAATACATTTATCAAACATATTTACATCATGATTCTATAAGGTTTGATATTTACATTTCTTTGAGGCCTAATTTGCTGAATGATTATATAAGCAATCCAATAGGTTCATATTAGAAAAGGCAAAAAGTTCCATTAATTTTAATTTGTCCTTATTCGATTTACTAAACAACGATCTATACGATGAACCAGTCAAACCCGGTCCGTCATTCTTAGGTTAATCCTGATAGACAAAAATCTGTAAATATTTTAACTTTTTTTTCAAAAAAAAAGTTTTCGACCGTAAATCGCTTTTTGGCGCAACATTATCGGCCCAAAAAGTTTCGAATTACGGAAAAAGAGAGAATATCAAAAGATCATGAATTGAGCTGGATAATCTCGATCTTTTCTTTGTTTACATTCCGTTACTTGATAAGCCGTGACCTTGAAAGAAGCGTTTTCAATGTGGTGACAGTCCCTAAAACGTTTTTCGTTAATAACTCCTGTTTTACTGCACGGAATGCACTGAAATTTAGTACCCTGGCTGTATTTTGCGGTCTAAACATAATTATGCAGTAAAAAATAGGGGTTCCCATTTGAAAATCAAGAGTTGGTGCTCGTTTTGCTTTGTATATGGTCCCTTATCAAAATTTTACCAACGTAGTTTTAAAGAAGACTTTAAACCAAGTCGGATGACACCTTTCTTTCCTTTCTAGCATGTATAATGGCCGAATAATTAAAAGTGTTTCGTTTTTTTTTTCTATGACTGTACCACAACGTGGCGAAAGTTATTCCTTTTAATATTTATTATGTTGTTGTCACTCACTCGGAAACATAATCACACTGTAAAAACGTTTCATAAGCGTTCCTGGAAAATAATGGGCAGCTGATGTGCCCAATTTCTGCTAGTAACATTTCTTGCCAAAACAAGAAACGTTGTCTTCTAAAAGTCATTAACCTTCCTGAAATTATCTTGAAAAATGCAGAAATCTTCCCGATTTATACCAGTCGTGTCTCTGGGACTTAAGAAAATACTTAGGTAGATACAACAGCTTGGCACCTTCCAGACATTTCAAGGAAGTTCCAGCAGCATAATTGCAAACATGGCCAAATTTAAGACAGAATTGCAAGCAAGCATTTAATTTCTCTCGCCTGCAATTCTTGCGAAGACTAAGCAGTCTATAGACTTAGTTGCTCCTTTTGGCGGCTTAACACTAGAAAGACGGAGGGGCCTGTGTGGCCCCTCGCATAGTTTGTTGTTTAATAACTCGGATAATGTATAACGGAACGTAATGTAACTTCCTGACTTTTCATTATATAACACTATTTGAATGCTTGTTTAAACATTTTATCATACGCCTCATAATACTGTAAATATTGATTCTTATACCTAGAAAGACTGGAGAGGCCACAGTGGCCCCTAAGCTTTTTTACAATTAAAAATTTTTTTTTTCCTTTCTCCAAATTGTTCTAGCATAAAAAAAGGCCATTCTCTCTAGTTTAACCTGTAACTTTCGCTTTATACAGTCAGTTGGATCTCTAAATGCTATAAACAGTACTGACTGCTTACCAGCCTAATGGTAGCCATTGCTCTTGACAAGAAAAACTGATCCAAGCTTTTAGCCAGTATAGAGAGAAACACTACAAATAATTGCATACTAAGCTTTTATTTAGTCATGAAAGAAGTTTCATTGGGCATGTGGACACACTCAGGAAGATTTTTTAAAAGAATTCACCCCAAAGATGGGTAGGGGCCACACTGGCCCCTTCAGTCTTTCTAGGTATACAGAAAATGTCAGTCGTTCTAGTGTTTATCTGCCGTAACAGGCCGCATTCGGACCGAAGCCGTATATAAATGCACTCCGTTCATCTCTAAACTGGGAGCTAAAAATATTTTTCACAACAGTGAAAAGTCTGCATTCATGTGACTTGTAGCTATTCAGGAATCTTTTTGACAGTGATACTTGGTTTTTCTAGGAAGTGTATAAAAACCATTAAAATCCCGAAACGTTACACGGAAATACTCAGTAACGTTTCGGAATTTTTTACAGTGCAGGTGCTTAGGTCTTAGGGTATTTTTTAGATGGACTGAGAATCTCCCGTTACAATAAAGGATACAAATTTGCTTTTTAGTAAAGTGGACAGCGACCTTAATCACCTCCAGGACTCATAGCTAAAAACAACATCTAAAATGACAAAGAAGTCTTAAAATTTAATCAATTAAAGAACCTATTATTTATCCACTTTTATCTTTTCTTAGACTTTCTACATTTAACTCTCCAGCAGATAAGTCTGATTACTTTTTTGTTTTAATACAAGATGGTTGACTTTCCACGTTTATTCTGAAAATAAAAAACCTCATTAGCTTTGTGTTTGCATGCAACGTGGTCTTGAAAATGTATACGAATTCAAACGACTACAATGCACAGAAAATTGCCTCTGTGTAAAGTAAATGGAATGTTCTTCAATTCAGAAGTCTAAATTAACTTTTGCTTGAAGGAATTTTATTATTTTAAATCCTATAATGACATAAGTTCGCATGTAAACTGTTTATCCCTGAAAACTTTGGTTACAACATAAAATGATGAAAGCTAAAGGGAAAAAGCCATCGTAAAAACTTTTTTGTGGAAGTTTCAAGTTTCAGTCAAAGACTTTTGAGTTCAAAATGATTTCGTTTTTGTCACAAGAAAATCAGATTGAGGAATAAAGTTACTTAAATTTGATTCTCTCCTGCGCATAGAAGGGAATGTTTCACGTGTTGAATTTTAATCATTTCGCCCACAAAAGAAACTTATTTCTTGACTTCCAAACAAACGTAAGTACTTTCTTGTGTGGGAACTTGCTGCATAAAAGAGGTTCTTAAAGAAAGGCAAAATAAGCATAATAAATGAAAACATAATATCGTTTCATTAAAATAATCAAGTTTTCTCGTGCGGTAGAATTGCATTACTGGTCTTTTGGTAGGGAAAACATCCTGCCAGAAACTAATTTGAACAATTAAATGCTTTCCTTAACATGTAGCTCATAATTATTTGTCTTGGAACCATGGGTCACTGTGACCTTTCAAAAATTTTCTTATTCGGCAAATTTTGTCCGACGATTCGGTAAAATTATCATCATTCTTTACAACTTGGGGTTCTATTCAGCCAAATCATCATAATTCGGCGAAATTTGGAGTTTTATTCGGCAAATTGAGAATTTTTGCCTTCCCAAAAATTTAAGTTCGGGTACATCTTTTGTCTTAATATAAATGTGTGTTTTTACTAATAAGAAAAACAACACGATAGTGTAAAAGTGAAAAAAAAGGAAATAAATAAAACAAAACAGTGATATAAAAAAGTAAATAAAAATGGAAGCACTTGAAAGAGCATAGTATCCCCATTATCGAAGAAAAAGGTCTTAAAATCTGGCGAAAATTTGAGAAAAGAAGCCAAATTTAGCGAATTTCGATGAGTAATAGAAGACATCTTTCACATGCGTTTGTAGATGGATGTTCTGCCATGAGCAGACGGTGAAATTTGGTACCTTTAAGTTCCCGCCAAGTTTTTAAATTTGGCACTTTTCTTAAAATTCAGGCATACTTTGAGAGCTTAAATATCAATAACAGGAGCACAAGGGCGAATAATTTTTGCTTCAAAAATCTGTCTCAATATGCTGACTGACTAAGCGTTTTCCGTTATTGCATCATTCGTGTGATTCCCTGGTAATTAATATTTAAAAAGATCTTCATGTGGGCGATAGGTGTGACTCGATGGGAGGACATTGTGTCTTCCCATCGAATTTCTTTTGTGAATTGAGAAATCCAACAATTTTAGTTCCAAGTACCTCTGATAGTCCATTCCTCGCCACATCGCTGTTGATATCAGTACAGAAGTCGACAAAATACTAAATATTTTTTTATTGAAGTTAAATTTTTCCTTATATATTTTGACTGAAACAGGTAAATAGAAATAACTTTTTATTTAAATATTACCATTACAATGCGAAATACTGTCATTCATTGCTGATAAAACCAGATTCGACGTGAAATGGCGCTGAAATATCCTTTCCACGTGAAGATAAATTACATTAAAATCCTTTGTTGACACTAATGTACATAAAAAGTAGCAAAGAACTGTTAAGACTGATTGTCGGATTTAATCGCAAGAGGTAATCATATTTTACAAATATTAAAAAACGGAAAAAAAAGTTTTTTGGCATTATTACATTTTTTGCAGCTGTTTAATAATGAAATGCCTGTTTCAGTTGCGAATGCTGCCAAAAGCTGTTTGTATACTCTCAATATCATGGAAATAAAACTATAATATTTTCATAAGAAGTTGTCTGCGCCAATATGCAAATGCGCTGTCCGCAGAGGGCAGCACAGGTGACTGTAGACATAAAACAGTTAAGCTCCATGAGAAGAAAAAGTTCCTACCTGATGCATCTTAACCACATTTGGACACGCGTCCATTACACTGCATGTTGCAGTACTTTCATAAAACCAAGAACGGTTTCAATTTTATTTATAATGTTATTTTATTTTAATTTACTGTACATACGCTAAGTTAAATATAATACTTTTAAGTAAATCCTAGTTTTCTTGACTACAATCATTCCAAGAGCAAACATTTGGAGGCACCGGCGAGATCATATGGATTCTACTCAAGGATTCAACATTTAAAGAATTCAAAGATAAGTATATCTTTTCAATCAAATAGTTTGATTTTGGTTACCATTCGTCATTCAAAATGACTGGCAATAGTGCTGAAGATAAAAATTCACAAATTCAACACGGCACTGATGAAAAAGCCGTTAAAATGCTTCGTGGACGAGCCAAAGCGGCTCTGACTAGAATAACCAACTTCATTAATGACGAAGGACAAATATTTGATAAATTTGATTTAAGAAACAAACTTGAAAGATTAGATTCTATATTCATTGAATTTAACAAAGCTGATTCAGAATTGCCGGAAGAACTTTCGGAAATCGAACAGCTCGAAGAAACGTATTATGCAACCAAAGTCAAGCTACAAAAAGCTCTTGAAAATGTATCTGTGAAATTAAATCCAGTGCAAATTGAAAATAATGATAGTATGCCTATAGGTAATTCAATAAGTAATAATTTTAAGCTACCCAAGTTAAACATTGAATCTTTTACTGGTCAATATCAAGACTGGCCTTCATTCAAAGATTTGTATCTTTCATTAGTGCATAAAAATAATAGGCTTTCAAACATTCAAAAATTTCAATATCTTAAAGGGCTTTTGTGTTTTGAACCAGCAAGTATAATCAAGCATATTCCTATATCGGAAACTGGTTATACTGAAGCTTGGGATAAACTGTTAGCTCGCTATGATAATAAGAAACAAATAATTTCGTCTTTAATTAAAACCTTCATGGATCAACCAGATATTGTTAACGCTAACTGTTCTAATTTGCGCAATCTCACTGATACTTCTGACGAAGTTATCAGAGGTCTAAAATCTATAGATTCTAAAGCAGATTCTAGTGATATTTGGCTAATTTATATTTTATTACAAAAATTGGATAGCAAGACACGGGAAGAATGGGCGAAACATACAACTAAGGAAGAATTTCCTACATTTGAAATGTTTCTGGAGTTTCTAAATAATAAATGTGCATCTTTAGAATTATGCAATTCAAACGAATGCAATGAAATTAGAAATTCATCCAGAAGTAATAAAAATAGTGCATCTAATAGATGTATAAAATGTAAGGACACTTCTCATTATTTGTCAAAATGTCCGAAATTTAAAGAAATGAATGTAAAAGAACGCAAGCAATTCGTGAATAAATTCAAATTGTGCTTTAATTGTTTATCTAACAAGCATTCGGATATTCAATCATGCAATTCTTCTTATTCATGTCATTTTTGCAACCGCAAACATCATTCACTTCTGCATGAAAGTTATGAGCAAAAGAATGTTTTCTCGAATGCATTTCATTCGAAAGGTTCAAGTCAAAACTTTCCGCAAATAAACTCTAGTGTACAACAAACTGATATCCCAACACGAAACGAAAAAAGCGTATCTGTGAATGCCGTTAGAGCTGCATTTGCGTTATTACCTACAGCTTGTGTTTTTGTCAAAGATGCTAGCGGGGAATCGAGAACCTTAAGAATTTTGTGTGACTCAGGAAGCATGACTACGCTCCTATCCAACTAATGTTTAAATTCTTTGGGATTAAAAAGAAAAAATGCACGTTTCCCTATCACTGGTCTTGCAGGTTCTAAAATTGGTTTAACTAAAGGCTGTGTTGAAGTCAATTTAAGTTCCAGATTCAACCCTGATATTCCACTGCCCGTAAATGCTTTAATTCTAGATAAATTGACGGCCCCACTTCCAACTGAAGCAATTCAAAAGGAACATTTCGCACATTTAAGTAACATTAATTTAGCCGATGAAAACTTTTACCTTCCAAGTAAAGTGGATATGATTCTTGGTGCTGATTACCTATTCTCTATTTTCCTTTCGGGTCAGATAAATTGTTCGGAAAGTAATTTAATCGCTCAAAACTCAATTTTTGGTTTTTTAGTTTCGGGAAGACTGCCAGAAAATCAGTCGAATTCAAATTCATCAACTAGCTTACACATTTACGAATTAAATGTTGATAGTGAGCTTAGAAAATTTTGGGAAATGGAAGAAGTATCAGTAGCGAAAAGTAAAATTCTTTCACCGGAAGAAGAATTCGTAGAAACACACTTTAAAGAAAATTATTCAACAAATTTCGATGGACGTTCTGTTGTGAAGTTACCGTTTTTGAAGTCGAAAGCTGAGTTAGGCGATTCAAAATCCGCGGCTATTTCACGACTTTTTGCCATGGAACGAAAATTCAAATTCAAACCGGAATTCGAAAAACATTATAAAGAATTTATGCGCAACTACGAAGATTCAGGTCACATGTCGCCTTTAACAAAGAATTCAGATATTCTTCTAAAAAATGAACAGTGTTTTTTGCCTCATCACGCTGTTTTCAAGCCATCTAGTACCACTACAAAATTACGCGTAGTTTTTGACGCATCTTGTAAAACTTCAAACGGAACTTCGCTAAATTCAATTTTAGGAGTGGGTCCCAAATTACAACGAGATATTTTTGAAATATTGCTAAACTTCAGATTTCCAAAAATAGTTTTCACTGCGGACATTGAGAAAATGTACCGTCAAATTTTAGTATCGGACGAAGATCAACCTTATCAACAAATTGTTGGGCGATACAATGCCGAAGATAAAATACAAACGTACAGGTTAAAAACTGTAACGTACGGTTTAGCTTCCGCCTCATTCCTAGCTAACAGATGTATCAAACAAATTGCTCTTGATACACCTAATCCTAAAATATCACGCATTTTACAAGAAGACGTATATATGGATGATCTTTTGTCAGGTTCGAGTAATTTTTCAGACGCAATTTCAGTTTGCAAAAATATTGCGTCAATTTTACAATCCTACGGATTTAACTTAAGAAAATGGAATTCAAATTCTTCCAAATTCCTTGAAGAATTTCCCGAGCAATGTTCCTCGGAAACAAGCTTTGAAATCAATCGTGATGCACACGTTAGTTCTAAAGTGTTAGGTTTATTTTGGAATTCAACAAATGATACATTTGCATTCAAGGTTAATTTATCACTTTCACCACCCTACACTAAAAGACGGATTCTATCGGAGTCTGCACGTATTTTCGATCCTTTGGGATTACTTGCACCTTGTGTAGTTACAATCAAAATATTCTATCAAAAGTTGTGGCTTATCAAGGGGATTGGGATTCACCCATTCCGAAGTTAATGGAAACCGAATGGTTAAAGTTTCAGGCATCATTCAACGAAATAAATGATATCACTATTCCTAGAAGTGTCACCATTGATTCAGAATGCGAAACTGAATTACATGGTTTTGCAGATGCGTCATCGCTAGCATACGCGGCTGTGATTTACTGTCGTCAAATTGTCGATGGGTCCACAACAGTTTCACTGTTGGTTGCTAAAACTAAGGTTGCTCCACTCAAGCAAATCTCCATTCCTAGACTGGAATTATGTGCCGCGCACTTGTTATCAAAATTATTTCTCACTGTTCTCAACTCGTTGAAGAATTTCAATCTTCGCGTTTTCGCATGGACAGACTCAAAGGTAGTTCTTTCATGGCTATCTTCTCATCCACGTAAGTGGAAGACTTTTGTCGCAAATAGAATTTCTGAAACAATAGAAGTTCTACCCCCAGCTCACTGGAATTTCGTATCCTCCAGAGAGAACCCTTCAGACATCGCTTCACGTGGTATCGACCCTAAATGTCTACCAAATTGCGATCTGTGGTGGCATGGCCCGCACTGGCTACATTCAAATCAAATGCATTGGCCTACGGCTGAATTAAATTCTACAGACGTTGTTAGCGCAGTTAAAGCTGAGGAAAAATCAAATCCAATGTTTAACTTTCATGCTAGTTCAACAAATGACCTATTCGTTCGTCTATTCGAAAAATATTCATCATTATCGAAAATTATTCGCATCTTGGCATACTGCTACAGATTTATTAATCTTTGTAAAAAAAGAATCGGATTCAATATTGCTTCTTGCAATACCCTCGGTTCACTCACTTCTGCAGAAACAAGGGCTGCAGAAGAAAAACTCATTCACTGGGTTCAAGACACACATTTTTTTGAAGAGAAAAAATGCATTCGGCTTCAAAAGCCACTGAAAAGACGCAGTCCTTTGCGGTCACTTTTCCCATTCATAGACGGAAACGGTCTCTTACGGGTGGGAGGTCGGTTACAGAACGCCGACTTACCCATGAACAGGAAACATCCTATCATTATCCCATCACAACACAGATTTAGTGAACTGTTAATTCGCAAAAAACACGTAGCTTATTTGCATGCTGGTCCTACCTTATTATCTCATATATTAAGGCAATCATATTGGATAATAGGAGGAAAAAGATTGATCAACAAATGTGTTAATGCATAAAATGTCATAGATTCAAAACTGGTAACAGTTCACAACTCATGGGCAATCTGCCTAAACCACGAGTGACTTTAGAAAGAGCTTTCTTTCATTCTGGAATAGATTACGCCGGACCTGTTTCTATAAAATTTAGTAAAGGTCGAGGTGCTAAAGTTACGAAAGGTTACATTGCACTTTTCATTTGCCTGTCCACTAAGGCAGTACACATCGAAGTAGTAAGCGACGTCAATGATACCGACTCTATAAATGCTTTGACTCCTTCGCATTTCCTTACAGGTGATGTGATAAGTTCAATTCCGGATCCAGCAAACCTGAACGAGCATAGCTTCAAAGGAAAGTGGGAACTTATCCAGAATCTCCGCAAAGGCTTCTGTAAGCAGTAGTCAAAGGAGTACCTCTCATCTCTGCAGAGTCGTCAAAGGTGGACCATCCCTCATGTCAACATTCAAGTCAACGATATTGTGTTAGTGAAAGAAGCCTCATCACCTGGTTTGTGGCCCTTGGCTAGGGTTATTGAAGTGCACCCGGAAGCGGACGACCTGGTCCGCGTTGCAACAGTAAAGACAGCTAAAGGGATCTTCCAGAGACCGATCTGCAAACTATCTCCTATTCCTATGTATCAGGACTCAAGTCCCTATCAGGACTCAATTCCTGATAGGGTGGGAGTATGTCTGCGCCAATATGCAAATGCGCTGTCCGCAGAGGGCAGCACAGGTGACTGTAGACATAAAACAGTTAAGCTCCATGAGAAGAAAAAGTTCCTACCTGATGCATCTTAACCACATTTGGACACGCGTCCATTACACTGCATGTTGCAGTACTTTCATAAAACCAAGAACGGTTTCAATTTTATTTATAATGTTATTTTATTTTAATTTACTGTACATACGCTAAGTTAAATATAATACTTTTAAGTAAATCCTAGTTTTCTTGACTACAATCATTCCAAGAGCAAACAGAAGTTTTGATAGTAAAGAAAAGTCGCAGGGTGCTAAGTCAGGTGAATACGGCGGATAATTTAACACACGGTAGCTATTTTGTCAAATACCGTCAGGCTTGAATACATTTTACACTTAATGAATAGAATTTTGCACTATGTCGCACTCTACTTTAAAGGAAGTGTAAGTTTGTAAAATTTTAATAGTATTATGTCGTTATTTATTTCAAAAATGTTTTTTGAAGATATGGGTACTTCAAAGAATGGTTTTTGAAATAAAAAGAGCACTTAAAACGAAACCAACTATCAATTAACGACACAAAATTTTATTCTAAATTGAGCAACGTAATTCTTTTGAAGCAAGATGAATTGTTCCAAGCAAATATTTTTATAGTTCATTTTACAAACAAAACTGAATTTTTTACATACTTTATGCGATGAAGCATTGTTTCAACCAATTTTGCTTTAAAAAAATAACTAGCTTAATGTTATTTTTTTAGACTGGATGACACATGAAAAATGATGCGTTACTTTTTGACTTGTGCGACTTAAAATATTAAGTAACAAAAATCTTAAAAGCTGGACTTTACTTGTTTAAAATATTACGTGGGCTTTTTAGTTTCTCATTAAAACAATCGCCTAGATTTGTTCATTCTTTTATCAGTATTTCAAGAATGTTTTATGAAATAAATTTTCAAAAAAGCACACAAAAAACGTAGCAAGTGATGCATTGCTTAATTAAGCATATTTAGCATCTTTGCTTCCATTGTTAAAGAAAAAGAGCGTTTCACAGGAAAATATTTTAGTTAAAAAAAGATTAAAGTATATCTTTGTAAAAATTTTTGAGAGCTTTATCATTTAGTCGGCGGAAAACATTTTCGAAGTGCCATTCGACAAAAAATGTAGAAGCAATAACGTATAAAATAAAAAAACATCTTCCTTGGTGAAATTTATAATTATTTTGAAAGTACTACATGCTGAAAGTATGAAAGGTTTTAAAGTTTTTTCAACTGCAGGACATTAAAAACTGCATAAATCTGTGTCAATGCATGGACTTTTTTTTAAAAAGAATTTTCTGCATTTTTGCTGTGTTCATTCCCGTCATTAATTATTTTTTTTGTCAAATTTCTATTTATTTTGAAACTCGGCATAATAATTTATGGAGGATGTAGGGATCTGCTGCTGATTTTTGCAACACTCAAGATGATCTACATTAAATTTTAAGATGAGGATCCCTTTTCGTGCAGACACAACATGCGCTTAGGTGTCATATTATTTAGTATTCAGGAATTATTATTATTATTATTATTAGTTGAATGAGGGGGAAGTTAACCATTTCTGAAAAGTAATTTTTGTTTTGCTAGGCTTACAGAATGTGTTACAGATTTTATTTATCTTTGCATTTATTATATATTTTTTCATATATGTGTTTATTATATTACTAGAAAGTCGCCCGTCATGGTATGGCGGGAAAAAATTGTTTCTACATTTGAACGAAGAAATTGCCTGTTTGGTGATATTTTGTTTAAAAGTTTATGAATCCAGTGGATTAATCCTAAACTTCAGTAGATAGCATTATTTGTTGACCATTTTAACGTTTCTTCATTCTCTTTAATTAAGTCTTACAGTAAAACAGTTAAGTTACCGGATCCAGTTTAGCCCTGTCAGAAAAAAAAAGCATTTCCCTGCATGTAAATTATCAAATTATCATGCCGTGATGCGAGTTTCATTGTTGATGACGTCAGTGTTACTCAAACATCGGCTATTATATATATATATATATCTATATATATAAAAATCTCGTGTCACGATGTGTGTTCGGGGTAATCTCCGAAACTACTAAACCAATTTTCATCAAATTTCATACTTATCTGTAATTTGGTCCAACTTAAAAGATAGGATTGTTTTTATTATTTGTTATTGCAAATAAAATGTTTATTATACATTAATAGTGTGGGTTGATTGTTTGGTTCTGTAAATTCTTAATAGATGGCGCTGTAAGTTAATTCATCCTCAAAAGTTTTATTTTTAAGTTAATTAAAATTTACAAATGATACTATGTTACGGATATTGATGGTTATCAATAATATCGCCGTAGAAAGGAGGAGTATTGAGGCCATACTTTTCAATGTAAAAAATAAAATTATTTACCAATGTTCTACGCTATTTTACATGCACTATAAAAAAACCCAGAAATGTCACTGAGTATTTCCGTGGATTTGTTAGGATTTCACAGGTCATCAACAATTTTATTTGCAAATCACGTATCTGCGTCAAAACGTTTCCTGAATTGCTACAAACGTCATGAATGCAGTCTTCGCACTGTTGCAAAAAATATTTTAGCTCCCAGTTTAAAGATTAACTGAACGTATTTATTCAGTGTACCGGCTTCCGGTCAATTGCGTTTCCATCTGCACTGCCTAAAAGCTCCCAGAGTAAGAGAGAATGAGCCTTTGGATTCCGTAGCTACGCAGGCGAGTTAGACTTGAGGTACTTGCTTGCAAGTCTGTCTTACCTTTCGCCATGCTTGCAGCGTGATTGTTGGAGCTTTCTTTGGAAAGGAGAGAGGTGTCAAGCTTTGTATTCAACTTACCCATTTTTTTTCTGGCGGTTCAGCGACACGACTGTCTTTTAGCCTAGGATTGTACTGAATTCTTGAAAAAGATTCCAGGAATATTAGTGAAGAACTGACTTCACTATCGTCGTCGTGGTCCGTCCAGATTGACATAACTCCCAATGGAAGGAAGTGAATCTCTAGATTCCGTAACTTTCCAAGAGTAACAAGCAAAAGGAATACTTTGTGCATGCTTCCAAGTCAATCTTAGCAATGGCTATGGTAGCAATGCTTTTGGTACTTTCTTGGTGAGTCGAAAAATGTGACAAGCTATTATTGCCCATTATTTTTCAGGACGTTTCTTAATTGTTTTTACAGCGCTGAATAAAATCAAAAAAAAAAAAAAAAAAATCATGGAAGCCACGCAAACGAAGAACACAACATTCATCAATCTCGGTCATAATTAAAAATTAAAGCCAAGACATTGGGACAAATACTCCATCCAAAACAAAACTGTGCATCCAAAACAAAGTGAATGTTGTTTTTGCGTTTGTTTTCGTTAAACATTCCCGGACAGACGGGAATAATTGCGGACCGTTAATTGTCGAGTGTTTAATACATATTACGATGCATTTCGCGAATTGTAATTATTGGTAGCACAAAATCATTGAGAGTCGCATTTTCTTCTGAAGGTTTTGCATAACGAGAAACAGTATTCGTCATTTGTTTAAGATAATTTTGACGACATAATAACCAACACAATCATCATTTCTGTGGGGAAACTATATAAATTTTATGCTTGAAGATGTACTCCATAGAGTAAACAAACACACCGATATCCAAATCTAGATTAAACACCAAACATGTATAATGAAGCTTTAGTGTTGATTGAAGATTTATACATTTCAATTTCAAATTCGTTGTTTAGTCATTATGGTGTGATATCATCTGATCGATTGATCACCGATTTATTTAACACTGATTTACAACGAGAAAAAACAGTGCATGACGCTGTCTTAGCTACAATTATTGTGAATAATGCGCCATTACTGACAGCTGAGAAAAAAAAATCATAATCAGATTGTGCTGACCATTGATGCTGAACAAGGCTATACAGTTGTCGATGAAAACAAAGCCGTAAACATTTCAACTGAATTTTAAAATTCTTTGGATATACCAGGAATGCCACTAGACTATTTCCGGTTGAAAAGTGGTTTACCAACAATTTTTTTTCGCAATTTAAACCCACCTAGAGTATGCTACGGTACAATTTCTTCATCAAAATTTCAACAATTTTGACGGAAAAATTTAAAGGAGAAATTTTTGTTGCCACGTAATCTATTTATAGCGTCATAATTTTCAAACATATTTGGAAGGCTTCAATTTCCGATTTGTTTAGTTTTTGAAAAGACCATAAATAGATCTAAAGAACAAATAATGTCTACTTTCGAATTGGACTTAAAACGCACATGTTTCTCTCATGGGCAACTATCTACTGCCTACTTACAAGTGGGAAAGTTATCATACCTATTCGTGTTAGCAAAACACAGGTTAAACAAGAATATTGTGCACAACTTAGTGCTTAGATAATTTTCAGTTTTCAAGTGATAGTTTTCGAATAAATCGAAGTCAATGTTATCTACCTCATTTATAAATTTAATTTCATATGTTTTTAATTTAGTTAATGTGTTTTGTAAAGAAGTTATTGATTACAAACTATAGAGAAATCTGAGATGAATAGAATGTAGTGTACATTCTAAAAGTGTATGTTGGTTTATGCTTAATTTCTGAATTCCGATATTTTACAATCAGTTTCGATATTTACTATCACTTTCAAGTTATTTTGCTTTGATTTATGGCCGAAGTCATACTAGCAAAATTTACTAAGCATAACTAAGCGTAAGTATAGTTCTTTTACCATTGAACATTTAGTTAATACTTACTAAATTGAATAAGTACTTACCTCAGACCAACACGCCCATTATCAATCTCATATGTTTTAAAATTGGCTAGACTATTTTAAGCTTCGCTAAAAATATTAATTAGATTTTATTAAAATATTGAGTAAAAGAATATTTTAATCCAACTACTTCGCCACAGCAACGCGTGGCTGGGTCAGCTAGTATATATATATATATATATATATATATATATATATATATATATATATATATATATATATATATATATATATATATATATATATATATATATATATATATATATATATATATATATATATATATATATATATATATATATATATGAGGTTTTTTTTAACATGTGTATTTATTACATTATTTTTTCAATATGTATATTATCTATATTATTTATTAATTTATGTACTTATTTTATTATTTTATTAATAAATGTATTTATCAACTTTCTAACAATATTAATGTGCTTATAACACATTATTTGACCAAAAAAATATAACGTAGTTTAAAAAATATTGACCCATGTAATGTCCTCAAAATATTGAGCAAAATCTCGTCATTTCCATATTTCGTATTCAGAGGAAGCGGAGAAAATTTATTGTATAGTTTAGTGTGATGGGTCTAGGGATGAATACAATAAAAATGAAATAACGCGCCAATTCCATTGACTACATAGAACTGATCTAGGATCACATCACGTAATGCGTCACAGTCATTGAGTTTCAACGTTGAAAACTATGAAGCAGTCAAACATTTCTCAGAATTTTTTGTATCCGATAAACTTTTAAAGTAACATATAAATCGGATAATTTACTTGGTACAGTAGAATTCCGAATATTCGAATGAATTGGATCCGGATCATGTTCGGATAATCAAGAATTCGGATAATTGAATATTTCCGAAAAAATGATCTTTTTTGATCAATTGCCGAATGTATTGGGTTTTGTTCGGAAAGTAATTTCGTTTTTTCCCCGACAGTACTTTAAACCTACTCTTTTTAAACACTGTAAAAACGATTCAAAAATGTTTGTGGAAAATAATGGGCAGCTGATGAGCCCGATTTCTGCCAGTAACATATCTTGAAAAATACAGGAATGTTTTCCACTAAATGTCACTAACCTTCCTGAAATTATTCTGAAATCTTTCTGAAGAATTCAGTTATCTCCTCGGTTAAAGTCAGTCAAGAGAAAACTTACGTAGGTTTAATATAATAACTTGGAATCATCCTGATTTGCCTAGAAAGTTCCAGAAGCATTACTTCAACTTGGACCAAAGCTACGATATAATTGCAAGCATATCTCTTGCTTGCAAATCTGCAGAACCCAGAGACGTATTCGCTCCTTTGGGAGCTTAATTAGTCTGAACAGGGCCCCCCCCGGACTAAAACCGATACACTTTATATATATACGCTCAGTTAATCTTTAAACTGGGAACTAAAACAATTTTCACAGCAGTGATAAGTTTGCATATGTGCAACTTTTAGCAATTCAGGAAACTTTTTGACTATGATACTTCATTTTCTCAGGAAGTGGATAAAAGCCATTGAAATCCCGAGACATTACACTAGAATAATCAGTAACGTTTCGGATTTTTTTACAGTGAATAGTCATAAACAGTTCCATTTAAAAAATGTAATTTATTATTCACCGTTTTGCAACAATCATTTTCTTTATTGTGACTTTATTAGTTTCAAAACTGGCCTTCCAGAACGAGGTGTCTTTTCAACATCAAAACTGCCGAATCAAAATTTTGTGAACCAGCTTTGGTATTGACGTACTGGCAATTTATCTTCTCCATGTACATCGGATATTTTTTTGTTTCTTAAACAGAAGTTTTACCTTCTCAACAGCAAAAAGTGAAATACGCTAAAAATTCTGTTTTCACTCATCATATTTTAAAAGTCACCAAACAAAAAGGACTGCTAGATTCAAATGGATTTTTTCACAATAAGCCTTGCTACATTACCTTTCAAAATGTATAACGATTTTCCGAAGTAAGTGTGAAGTTTGGTGTGAAAAAATACAACGAAATCCTGTCGAAAAAAAAACAAACTGTTCGAACAACCCGATTTATTGAAAATGAGAGAGAAAAAGCTATTTTTTAAGAGATTTTAACTAATGAACTGGAAAGGTAACACGTTTTCTGCTGAACGTACTTACAAGAGCAGTACATTATCCTTACTAACATTATAAATGTGAAAGTGACTTTGTTTATTTGTTCGTTTGTTTGTTTGTTTGTTTGTTACCTTTTCACACCTTAACTACCCAACCGATCATTATGAAATTTTGTAGACACGTTGTCCTGAGTGCCGGGGTGAACATAGGATGACTTTAACTTCGAAAAAAAGAATTTCATGATTTGTATTCCAATTAAAAAAAATATTAATTTGAATTTTGACATCTTGAATTCAAATTATGTTTTTCGCAATCACAAGTGTGTGTATGTAGGCGTGTGTGTTTGTGTGTGGGGGTATGTGTATGTGTGTGTAGGCATGTGTGTTTGTCTGTGTGCTGGCATAAGTGTGTGGGTAGTTGTGTATATGAATGTGTGTATGTGTGTGTAGGCATATGTGTTTGTGTCAGTGTGCAGGCATGAATGTGTGGGTAGTTGTGTGTATGTGTGTGTGTATGTGTGTGTGCGTGTGTGTGTAGTTGCGTATGTATGCGCGTGTGTGTAGGACATGGATGCAACCTGGAGACGGCTTTCGCTATAGGAACAGCATCGTGAGGAGCCGGTCGACGGTGACAGGGTGCGAAGGGTGGCGGTGGGAAAAATAAAAAGATAGGACATCAAAACTGTCAAATGAGAACAATAAGCAATCGTGATTGCTCAAAAACATAAAATTGCAAACATTTTATCGAAAAAAAGGTCATACATATTTTTGCAGCATGTTGAAGCTCTTAAAAAGCTGCTCAGCGTTTGTATTAAAATAGGTGTTATTTGTAACCCCGATACACGCGTCTACAGTTTCCTACGTACTTGTGCTTATTAGCGTTGTTTAATTGTCTTTTTTAATAGTTGTGATCCCATACACTGGGAAAAAAAATCCGAAACGTTATTGGTTATTTCCCTGGAACATTTCGGAATTTCAGAGGTTTTCACCTATTTCCCCATAAACTTCATTAACTTCGCCAAAAAAAGTTTCCTGAATTGCTAAAAGATGCACGAATGCAGACTTTTCACTGGTGTGAAAACTATTTTTGCTACCAGTTTAAAGATTGACTGAGAGAGTTTATTAAGTGTTTTGGCTTTGTTTTGATTACGCCCTGTCCAAGGTGATTAAGTGCCCAACGGGAACAAATAAGTCAATGGATAACTGCAGCTTTGCGAAGCGAGAATTGCAGGCAAAGGACATTGCTTGGCTCTTACTTGCAAGTCTCACGCAGCTTTGAGTGCGGTTGGTAATTCTTCTGGAGCTGTTTTGGTAAATTAGGAAATTTCTAATCATTTACGATAAACCTACTTAATTTTTCTTTATGGTTCTCGAGACATGATTTGCTTTGATAGTGGACATTTTCCAATAACTCAGAAGGTTTCAAGGATAATTTCAGAAAGGTTACTGACTTTTACGGGAAAACGTTCCTGTTTTTTTTTTTTTTTTTTTTGCAAGATATCTTACTGACTGAAATTGGGCACATCAGTTGCCTGTTATTTTCCAGGAACGTCTCTCAATCGTTTTTACAGTGTATGTTTTCTACTGATACATTTCAGTACTGGTACATTTTCACTACAGGTTCAGTAATGTGCTGTAGTTGGAAAAGAGGGAAGGGAGCGGTGCTGTCCCCTGACATGTTCCGTTTTTTACTGTAAAAATAATGCAACTGTTATATAAATTGGTTTCCCACCAACGTTTTCTCTTATTGAGTCCCCCGAAAAGCTAAGGTGAGTTCTTTCAAACAGTTGTTTCCAATGACAACACCGAATACTAGGGTCCGACAAATACTTGGCACCAGGTCACCCGGGTGACTAAAAAACGCACCTGATCGAGTAGTTTCTTCTGCAAAAGAATCTCTCAGAGGCGTGTCACTAAATTTTCCGGTAAACTCAGAGAAAATATTAGTTTGGTGACTAAAATTTTTTCCTGGCTTCTAAGATTTTGCAACTTTTATTCATCTCTGTGTATTATGTACTTTTTAATATGTTATTAACGGCACGAGGTCGACCAAGCAACTAAAAACAGTACCTTTGCGACTAGTTCCTTCAAAAAAGTATCTGTCAGAAACCATGTCTCACTTTTTCCTATAAACTCAGAGAAATAACTAGTTTTGGGCCTAAAATATTTTCCTGACTCCTAAGAGTTAGCATTTTTTTTGCTGGTCTCTGTGTTTTGCTTACAGTAAAGCTCTATTAAGGGATCCAGGTCGTCCAAAATGAATGATACACTGAATAAACAAAATAACCTATAAATTGAGTCAAGATACATAAGTACTGCACACAGTAAAAATTTTATTTCGAACCAAAGAGAATGAAACATACTGCATAAGAGAAAAGTATTAAAATACATTATTGAGTTAACTCACCTTTATTGATGTAGCACGTGCAGCTAAATAGCTGTCCGGAGTAACCGAAGTCCTGTTTAAAAAGGTTCAAACTAACGAGGGTTTAATGTACTTTTATATGGGTTATTCTCACAGAAACGGTCATTTTCATGTCGCTGTAATAATTTACGAATGTATTATGACTCATACATATTTTTAGGGGTTGTAATACTTTTCAGGATATAGTTTAACAAGTTGATTAAAAGTAAAATTTCTACATTTTATTTTAACTGTCTTTAATGTAAGTCTAAAGTACCCAAACGTCATTCCCTCACATGTCCCCACTGTTAGTTTAAAAAAAAAAAAAAAAAAAAAACAGAAATTATTTTTAAGCACACAAATATTAAGTTCACGTTTTTGTGGGTTTTATTTGAAAATATTGATGAATTTAAGCACAAAGAACGATTTGAAATTGAATGGGGTGGTTTCCTTCAGTCAAAAGTACTATTGTTAGTCGTTGAAATGGATAGAATAAGCAAAAATATTACATGGACCCAGAAAATACTTTCATTTTCCCAACAGTTTTTTTTAAATTAATTTTTAAAATGTCCGATTTTTCAAACAAGGCGTGGTCTTTATGACGTCACAAATGATGCAATTTGGCGCATCTTTCTACTACGTTTCCACGTTATGATAATCAAGCAGCGAATTAAAATTGCGCTTCACGCTTGCTACCAACCATATCGTTGGCAATACACGTGAGTAAAGATGCGAATTAAATATTTTGAGCCGTGAAAATAGCAACACTGAATGGCATTTCATCCTTTGTGATGTCATCGGCAGAAGCGTTAAAGATGAAAGAGCACCGATTTATGTAATTTTTTTTAAAAATTAAACTTAAAGAACTGATTTAAAAATGGTTAGATCCTGTGTTTTTAAGCATGCTCTTTCAGAAAAAAATACTTTTTAAATTTTGGAAACAACCCCGTTATTGCAAATTAGTTTACGTAATTATTCTTCAGTTTGTCCCCTGCGGGGAGTGTTATTCCCTCACAGCAGTTAATTTCCCTTTCGACCGTTCTCACATCTGTTTTCATAGAAAAATAAAGTAAAACAATGCACGAAAACTGGATAATCATATGTTACTTCCTCGTTTGAGAATATTTCCCAACGAATAAACTCAAATATCAGTTAGGCATAACTTCCAAAATCCAATTTTAATGAATTCGTCACTCCCTCACAAGTGAGGAAATGACGCTTAAGTGAGGGTATAATGAGGGTAAAGTATTTTGTTTTACATGACTTACATTGTTTTCATAAAGCCCTTAAATGTTTGCATGTTTTGCCATATATCTCTTTCGATAACAGATTTCATCTGATTCCAACCACTTTAACTTTATTGAACTTAATATGCTCAAAATGACTGCTTTTTAAAGAAATACCCAAGGACGAATACAACTGAGGGGCGATCGCCCCCTCCTTGAGCCCAGATACAGGAACTTTCTTCAGGCATATTTTCGATATTAAAGTTTCAAAAAAAAAAAAAAAACGCAATTTTACATAATCTTCAATGGTGTTAGGAGAAATGAAGTTCTTTGTCGGAATTTTTCCGGAATTGAAGTCTCGAAACAGCAATCGTAGTCCATCTCTTATTACTGTGGGATTAGGAATAGAATTTTCTACAGGATTTTTTTTTTTTTTGAAATCTAAGTTCCAAAACCTCAATTTTACATGATGTTAGATGATATTAGAGGCAAGTTCAAGGGTTCCCCCTGGATATTTTTCAAAGGAAACACAAGTGCAAGACAACTTTGATTTCGTAAGGGCAAACGATGGGGTTCAGCACACCCCTTCGGAAAATTTTAGAAATTGAAGTTCGAAAGAGTAAATAGTGAAAATACAATCCCTCCCCTAAACATTCCGAATCCGCCCTTGGAATGACCCATATGCCTTATAAATGCTGTACCGCACACAAAGAAGAAAAATCATTAAACTCTTTAGATTTCTTCTAGTAAAAACAAAAACAATATTTGACTTTTTGTTAACTGGTCATCTGACACTGGTTTATTTCTAAAAGTTCAATCAATAACGATATTCTTCCTGGTTTTTCATTTCAGAAAAAATAGTGGAATGTAACGAAATTTTTACACAATATAAACTCTGACATGAAAAAATAAGAAAACGAAAAGTACTATAATTTTCATAGCGGAACCAACACTTGCAACACTTTTCAAAGAGGAGAAGAAAAAAAAAAGAAAAAAAACCACCAAAGAACTAAGATACGCAAGAATAACATGAAAATAATAAATTACTTCACAAAGCTCTCTTGTGGAATAATTTATTTTCTTTTACACTCGAGCTTAAAAAAAATAAATATTTTCCTTCTTCACTTCTGACACTTTCTCAGGACCAGTGGGAGAAAAAAAATAATCTTTAATGATGAAAAATTCACAAAGAATTTGCTTATTATAATTTTTCATCACATGACAGGTTACGGCGTACAAGTTACTTTTTATGTACATCATTAATCACCATAAATATTCCAAGACCTAGAAATTCCGTGGTCTTTCTTTTTAAAAGTTGGAGCTTTTTGTTATGTAGTGAACCATAAACAAATATGAATGATCGTTATTTACATTTTTGTGGGCAGTAATTTTAAAATAAAATTTTTAGAAATAATTTGAAAAAGATTTGAGTATGACATGTGTGTCAATTATATTAAAGCGTCATTTTGGATGTTTTTGTAAAATGGAAAATAATCGAGCAATAGAATCGATAATTATTTTTTTGTTTTATCAAATTCTAAAACGAATAATACATCGGACTTGTTTGGAAATCTTTTTATGATTCACGAATTTTTAAGAAAGTAGTTTGCTTGAACACACACACTAGCACATGCACAAAAATAAACGAATCTAGTCTGTGGTCTAACATACCAACATACCAGTACGGTTTTTTTTTTTTTTTGCATGTTTAGCCATGAAGTTGAATTTAAGAAAGAGCTTTTCCGGAACACACACACACACGGACACATACACACATTTAAAATAAAAGTAATAAAAAAAAGAATGGTGTTTTCTTATTCTGTTTTTTTTTTAATTTTAATTTTAAAGTGTGTAATTTTTATTGTTAATTATATTTAAAGTCGGAACTTAAGTGAAAATCAAGAATTTTGCCATGGTTGAATCAAATCTACGTCTAATGTACCAATACATATTTTTTTTTTGGTATGTTCAATCATTTAGTTACATTTTAAAAAAGTATCTTCCCAGGACAGACACACACACACACACACACACACACACACACACACACACACAAACACAATTTAAAGAAAAACAAAAGAAAAAACTGTAAACTTGATCAAAATCAAGAATTTTGCCTTGACCGAATCTAGTCTGCGGTCTAACATACCAACACATTTTTTTTTATATATATGTTCAGTCACTAAGTTACACTTTAAGGAAATATTTTTCCAGAAAACACACACAGAACTGAAAGAGAAAAGGAAAGGGGGGGGGATTTTTCATTTAAAATCAAGAACTTTGCCGTAACCGAAGCAAGCCTACGGGCGAACATTCTAATACATTTTTTTTGCATGTTTTATCATTAGTTACATTTTAAGAAAATATTTTTCCGGAACACTCACACAAACAACGCATACACACAATTTAAAATAATAATAATAAATTTTAAAAGAAAGGAAGAGGGGAAAAAACTGGAAATTGAGTAAATATTAAGAATCTTTCCGCGAACGAATCTAGTCTACAATCTTACATAGATACAATTTTTATTTTTATATGTTTAGCAATTAAGCTACATTTCAAGAAAGTATTTTCTCAGAACCACATAATTTAACACACATAATTTAAACGCTAAGTTGCGACTGAACGAGCCTACTTTCCAGTAAACCAACATTGATTGTTTAGCATGAGATCAATATTCAATATTCGTTCATTAAATGGGTTGTAATGTAGTGGACCTCCTCGTGGTGCACCCTGGTTAGCACTAAATCCACTACAGCGGCAGAGCATTACATGAAGAGAGTTTTTTGCGTGTGCTGTATTGGAATGCAGGTGGCTGTCGTCAAATCTAGTCAATGAATTCCTATGTTCAATTGCTACTGCTAAAAATAAAAAATATTCGTTCAATAAGCTAAGAATGCAAATGATCTTAAACATACCTTTTTAACATTTAAAACTCATTTCTAAAATAAATAAATGAATAAATAAAAATATCCTTCTCATGTTAAAAAATATAGAATTTATATCAAGAACTTCACCGTGAACAAATCTTGCTTATGGTCTAACAAACCAGCAAATCTTTTTTTCCAATATCTAGTCATTTGCTACATATCCTCATTTTGTTCAGAGCATCTTGGTTGGAATAACAAGTAAAACTCTTATAAAAGCTAGTAGTAATAGTTTTCACACAAGCAACGAAGTATTTATTTATTTATGTTTTATTTATTTATTTATTTATTAGGTTTTGCTAAAGGTTAAATTGCAAAGTATTCTAGCAGTGAGATTGCTGTTTTATAGAAAAAAAAAACATTTTTCAATTTCTCTTACTCTTTTATTCTTGAATTAAATAACTATGTCGAGTTTCCATTTCAAAGCATCGTGCAACAATTTAGTGAAATGTAAAGCATCACGCAAAATGGAATCGTTTAATTTTGCTATTAAAGAGGACAATAGCAGCGATCAACTCTTGCATTCTACGGTTGCTTGCTGCTTTCAATATTTCAGCTTTGTGTACAGTGCACGCATAAAACAGAGGGGAGGTAAGTTTTACATTTTCTTAATCTCTTGTTTTCTTTTGATTGATACTTACCAGACAATCATACGAATTTCGTAAAAATAGAAAAAAATAAATAAATAGGTTGTGATCAAAGAGAATGTTGAGCGAAAAAAAAAAAGAAATAGGTAGCTATCGCAAGAGTATGTTAAATGAAAAAAAAAAACAAATAGGTAGCAATCGAAAGAGCATGCTGAATGAAAGAAAAAAAAAAGTGAACAGGTAGCAATCGAAAGAGCATGCTGAATGAAACAAAATAAATAGGTAGCAATCGAAAGAGCATGCTAAATGAAACAAAATAAATGGGTAGCAATCGAAAGAGCATGCTGAATGAAACAAAATAAATGGGTAGCAATCGAAAGAGCATGCTGAATGAAACAAAATAAATGGGTAGCAATCGAAAGAGCATGCTGAACAAAAAATAATAAATAGGTAGCAATCAAAAGAGCATGCTGATTGAAACAAAATAAGTAGGTAGCAATCGAAAGAGCATGCTATATAATAAATAAGTCACAATTGAAAGACCATGCTAAATGAAAAAGAAAAAAAATAGGTAGCAATCGAAAGAGCATATTGAATGAAAAAAAAAAAAAAAAAAAATCTGTAGCAAACAAAAGAGCATGTTGAATGAAAATCAATGAATGGAGAAATGAATATTTACTGCAACAAGCTTTCTTTTAGTTTTTACTTGAAACGATTCAAATGCCATTCCCAATGTTACCTTGAATTAAGCTTTAAATGCCGTGAACTCACGCACCTAAACTATATTTGCATTTACTGAGTAATTTTTAGGTGTGGTCCTTTGAATAACTTTCACGTTCGAAATATACTTCCAACTTTCTTTTTCTGAAACACGAATGTGTTTGAAATTCTCGCTTGCTCTCTTTATTCGGAAATGTTTCAAAAATTTTTTTCGTTTTGGCAAACGTAACCTTATTGTATTTTAAGAACATTTTAAATCCCAATGCATTATGTTATGCGATTTAGGTGGCTGAAGTTCTTTTGCTAATTGTAAGAACTAAGTTACACATTTGATATTTATATATGCCCCCTAAATTAGGTGAAGAATCCTTTTTGTAGCAGATTATCTGAATTTGAGATCTATCTAATGGTGAAGCGCAATGAAAATGAGTTTAAAATTTTCACTGTAAAAAAGTTCGAAACGTCACTGATTACTTCCGATTAATGTTCCAGGATTACAAG
Organism: Uloborus diversus; assembly: GCF_026930045.1. Classification (NCBI taxonomy): domain Eukaryota; kingdom Metazoa; phylum Arthropoda; class Arachnida; order Araneae; family Uloboridae; genus Uloborus; species Uloborus diversus. The sequence continues at coordinate 72,708,031 of NC_072738.1, forward strand.
GGTTTCCACCAGTTTCCTGTGAAAAACAAGTTTTTTTGCGAAAAAGTGTCCTGAATCGCAACAAGTTCCACGAATGCCAATTTTACACTGAGTTGAACACTGTAAAAACGATTTAGAAACGTTCCTGGAAAATAATAGACAGTTGATGTGCCAAATTTCAACCAGTAACATATCTTGCAAAAACCAGGAACGTTTTCCGATAAAAATCAGTAACCTATCTAAAATAACGGGAAATCTCTCCTGTTAAAGCGAGTCGTGAACCTTCTAGAAAAACTAAATTATTTGATTAGAACTTCCCTGATTTACTAAGAAAGCTCTAGAAGCATAGAGTAACCATGGCCAAAACTACACGTAAATTGCTAGCAAGAACCAAGCATATTCATTGCCTCGCAAAGTTGCAGCTATCCAGTGACATATTTGCTCCCATTGCGAGCTTAGTCAAACTGGACGGGCCACACTTAATAAACACACTCAGTCAATCTTGAAACTGGTAGCAAAAAATATCTTTCACACCAGTGAGAAGTCTGCATTCGTGCATCTTTTAGCAATTCAGGAAACTTTTTTGCGAAAATACTTCATTTTACGGGGAAATAGGTGAAAACCTCTGGAATACCGAAACGTTCCACGGAAATAACCAGTAACGTTTTGGAATTTTTTTACAGTGAAGTATATTTGAATTCTTTGTTAAATGTTTCTCCTTTACTCAGTTACGATCTCTACGGATTAGCTGAGCCCCAATCAAAGGTGAAATGCTGTCTCCAAACACTGTAGCTATGAAGAAAATGCTTGCATTTACGTCTTAGCTTCAGCCGTATTTGCGTTAGGATCATTCCTGGTAAATCAGAAAGGGGCCAAGGTATATACCCAAATAAGTTTTCACTAAAAGTTTTCTGAGTTATTCCAGAAACATGACAGGTTTTGATTGGGAAGGTTTCTCAGTTTTCAAAAAGTTTCTAGGTTAATTTCAGAAAGATCACTAACTTTTCGCGGTAAACATTCCTGGTTTTTTCCAGATATGCTACTGACAGAAACTAGGCTAACTAGCTGCCCATTATTTCCCCAAGAACGAATAAATACTTGATTTACGAATTATTTTGGTGCATATTTTGCTAAATAGAAGTATATTTATATCTGTTTATCTCAAGCTATTTCAGCTATGAGTAACAAATACTCTATTTTCATTCCAGATTTATCTAAGCTTTCGGAAGAAAAGTTTCGCCGAAGCTCCAAAAGCATCGTATACGACTTCCATAGCAAATTTAAGCTTCACTACTTTATTTTACTCCTACTCAAAAGCTGCTATCTCGAGGGAAAGTAGCAAAACCCTAAGGGATATCGCATAGAATCGTCATTTAAAGCTATCCTGTATTCCATAGAACCCTTCGAAAAAGACAGACCGACTTATCCGACACTTTGGTTCTAAGGCAGCGTTTCTTAAATTGTTCCGTGGAACCTCAGGGTTCCACGGAGATCCCTCAAGGGTTCCATGAAACTTGCATTTTTTTTCTCACAAAACGGTCAAATTAGTCGCTAAAAATTAGGTTCGACTTAAGTGTCCAATGAGTATTTTCCGCAGAGAAAGTATCAATCGTGGATTTAAAAGCCATTTTATTGTCAATCTATGACCTTCAATTTTGTCACCTCTATAAAACGACTATTTTTATTGACGTGGCAAATGATACTTCCTTGCACCAGATATTAAATAAAATAATAGTTTAAAAAACTAAAAAAACACGCTTTCATAGCAAATTAACTAAAAAGTGAAAAATAATCTTTGGATGATAGTAGTTGACCAATCACTTAATTTTAATGTAATACAAAAAAGCGTGGGGAGGGGGTGTCTATTTACATTTTTGCTTGGACAACAAATGGACGAAATTCAAGACAACTGCTAAGAACCCCCCCACGCTTTTTTGTATTACATTAAAATTAAGTGATTGGTCAACTACTATCATCCAAAGATTATTTTTCACTTTTTAGTTTATTTACTATGAAAGCGTGTTTTTTTAGTTTTTTAAAACTATTATTTTATTTTTCTGTTTTTTAGTTTTATGTTGGAAAATTATCAGGCAAAGGTTTTTTTTTTGTGCTGTATATGAAAATTTGAATCAGATTGGGACTTAATTGACGAAGTTATTTATAAAACGAGTGCGAGGTAATATCTTAAAGTTAAGACAAGGGCACCCCGATGGGAAGCTACTGTGAGTCATCATATTTATATTACTTCAAAAATTTGAGATGCAATAAAAGTTTTGTTCAACAATGATCTGATCAGCAATGAATTTCCAATTGAAGGCTCACCTAAATTTTGGCATGAAATTAGTTTAAAACAATTATATTTCATGTTCTAATTACCTTGGAACATTGGAACAAGTTTTGTCTGATGCAGAAAAATTAAAGGTTTTTGTAGATATTTTTAAATAATTTTTGTGAGCATTTTTTAATGTATTTTTTTAAATTTTTCCTTTTTCACATTGTTGGATTTATGCCAAAATATTGATTAAAATTGGACAAAACTAACAATTAAAAGAGTTAATTAATTAATTTGATTATAGAATATTGCATTGTCATCGGGTCTGAAATCGCGTGCCAAATTTCAAAAGAATCCGATTGCAGGAAGTGGGCGAAATTTGAGCTGCAAGATTCCGTTACAAGATACATACATACATACAGGTGAAACTAATAAAAGCGTGTTAAAAATAATACCATCCAGTGAAATTCTGGTGCAATTTTAAAGATCAACGTCCTCAATTGTCACTAAGTTTTTTGTAGTCATTTTTACTACTTGCAACTAAATTTATGTTTTCAACTTATCTATCAACAAAAACTAAATATTACCTTAGACATAGTGCTGAACTTGATCTGAGAATGCAACTTTTTTTTCCAGAAAGCCTGATATTAAAGATGTATCTGTCATAGTAAAAATAGGAACTACTCATATCATTTAAATAAAAACTTTAAAATTTTCTCTGAAACAAGTTTCTGATTTTATTCAGAAAAAATTTGAATTGATTTTTAAATTAAGTGTTTCAAGTCGAAATTCTTTCTTTAAACGAAAAAAGCTTTTATTGAAAATAAACTATTCCTAGAATGTTGCATGCAAACTATACTATTAAGGATAACACAGGGGTTCCAGAACGAAAGTGGACATTCAAAAGGGTTCCACTTCTCAAAAAAATTAAGAAACGCTAAGGCATCTTAGGATCCAACCTTGTTTCTAGTATTTATTCATAAGTTATGATATTCGTTGGATGCTATGTCGCAAAACAACTGATGAGTTGATTAAAATGTCACCTTCGGGTTAATCTAGAAAGATAACTTAGTTCACAAATTCAACAAAAATGTATCAGGACATGTTTACTGTAATTAACCTCATATTCACACCTTATTTGTTTTTAATTTGAATTAAGTCTTCTTTATTTATAAAATAAAGCAATTAATCATAAATCGGGCAATACACCTAAAGCTCAGGCATCAGTTTTCTGCAACGAGGATTTTGTACAAATAATAATTTTGTCTTCCGACAATTTCGGAACCAAAATGTCGGATAAGTCAACTCCCCTTATATAGTGGCTTTAATATTCCATATCTTTCACTGAGCTTTCAGTGAATGCTGCATTGGGAAGAAAATGGCGCGTCTAATTTTAGGAAACTTCTAGATTAAATCGTCACAAGCAACAATACAAACATATTTTATATCCGACTAGTGGTAATCGCACGGCTTTGCCCGTAGTAGAAAATAAAAAGGTCATTTGGTTCGCCTGTATATTTACAAATAATGGATGATGAATTTCTCGCCAAGTGGCTATGTTCATTCGCTCTCCCATTCCATGTCATGATAATTTGGTAATTTATTCGTCCATCTTATGATAATTTTGCTCCAGAAAATATTCTTTAAATTGAAATAGAAGAAGAACAAAATCGAGTTTTCGAAAAATCGCTTCGAGGTGCACACCCCCATGCTATAAACTAACTTTGTGCGAAATTTCATGAAAATCGGCCGAACGGTCTAGGCGCTATGCGCGTCACAGAGATCCAGACATCTAGACATCCAGACATCCTGACAGATAGACTTTGGGCTTAATTATTAGTAAAGATAATCAACAATATCGTTCACTTATGCAGATATTATTGTAAATAAAATATTTCAGAGAGAAGTACTGATGTCGTCCTGGGAATTGTCCGTAGATTTTTCGTCGTGCAATTAGATGTTCTCACCAGGCTTCGGAATTTGTTTTATTTATTTAGCTGTTGAGCAATTGAAGTCATAAGTTACAAAGTCTTCATGTGTTAGAAATTGCAGATATATATGAGTTATCTTAGTTATTGTAACTCTTAAAGCAGATCTGGGAGTAAAGAGAAATAGATAGTAGGTTTTTCTTACACAATTTTTTTTTTCCGCGTAGTTGTTTCCTTAACGAACTTTTCGGTCTTTAGAAATTTCTGCACACATATCGTTGCAAAATAAGTTTTTCGTCCCATTTATTTGCTGATTTATTGTTTTTATATTCACTTCTAGTAGCATTATTAACAAGCAGCATTTTTTAAGTCGTAAGATTTTCTTTTTTGTTGTTGTTGAAATTATAGGGTATAGTAATTAAGACAATGTTTTTCTTTTTCTTTTTTCTCTGAAGAGAAAAACCACTTTTACCTTACACCGCCAGCTCAGTTATCTATCCGAGGACTGCAGTTTCGTGCTTTTTAGCACTCATCAGCCCGGAATAGGAAGTAACTAATGTGGCGGTTATATTTTATGTATTTCTGCCTTAGAGATCTTGCAAACCCATATTCGAAAGGTTATAAATGAAATCAATTTTCTGCAAACATTCTTCATTCGAAAGGATTGTATTATCGTTACGTTAAGTCTATTTACACTGTAAAGAAAAACCGAAATGTTACTAATTATTTCCGTGTAACGTTTCAGGATTTCACAGGTTTTTATCCACTTCGGGAGAAAATCAAGCATCTTTGTCTAAAAGTTTCCTGAATTGCTGCAAGTTGCACGCATGAAGACTTCTCACTGTTGAGAAAAATATTTTTAACCACCGGTGTAAAGATTGACTGAAGGTATTTAATGAGTTTATCGGCAAAAGCTCGAATGCGGTTCATCCAAATTGTTTACGCTCCTAATGAAAGTGAATACGTCTCTGGATTCCGTAGCTTTGTAAGAATTGCAGGCTAGTTAGGCTAACGGTACTTGCTTGCAATTCTGTCTTCGCTTTGAGCGTGTTAGCAATAATGCTTAGGAGCTTTTTTGGCAAAGCGGGAAGGTTCTAATCTGTTATATAAAACCAATCAGAGTTATCAAATGAGACATGATTGGCTGTAACCGGAGAGACTATTGAATTCTTCACAAATATTCCAGGATAATTTCAGGTTACTGAATTTTAGCTGAAAACATTCCTGTTTTTTGCAAGATATGTTACTTGCAGAAATATTTTCTAGGAACGTTTTTGAATTGTTTTTACAGTGTACTTCTGATAATTATTATTATATGTATTATTCACATGAAGTGAACCATTGTTTCCGAAACCATCACCTTCAATCTTGACGAAACATGGTACAGTGTTTTAGTATGTATGAAGCTATGTTTGATGAAATTTTAGATCCGAAATCTTAACAATGAAGTATTACGTCCAATATAAGTTCGGGCTCAAAAAGTCGTGACTTTCCCACGAATCAAGAAGCCATGTTTGGATGTCCTTGAACTGCTAAATAATAAAACCAGCAATTGGATATTTTCCGTGGCAAAACAACATTTTGAGCTTTGTATACTCGCAGAATACAAAGAATTATAAAGGAAAATTCGCTCTTGCACATGTAGCCAAAATTAGCCCAAAACTAACTTTCGCAGCCGAAACCTGAGATTAAAGGTTTCTTTTTTCAAAGACAATTAAAGGGTTTGCAGCAACAAAGATCTTAACTCCATTTTTTGTTCGTTTGGTGCAACAAAGAGTTATCTCCGGTTGATGGTTCCGAAGTTCGTTTGGTTCAACAAGGAGTTATCGCCAGTTGATAGTTCTCAAGTTGTTAGCTAGAATGAATTAACTGCTTCATTCGCTGGAGGCAACATGAAGTGCAGGAGTTTTCCCAACAGTCAAAAAATGAACTTAACTCTTTGCTGCGGACCCTTCAATAGTAGTATTGATGAATTATATTCATCAATGTACTCATCTTTTTACTGGATGTTTCTCCCTCAACTTAGGTCCCTCCCTGATTGTCCAAGTCTCAAAAGAAGGCAACTTCAGTCAATGGATACTGTAGCTTTGCAAGCAAACAAGATATTCGGTATGTGCTTGCAATTCTGCATTAGCTTTGGTTGTATTTGTCAAACTAGCTTAGGAGCTTTTCTGGTCAATCAGGATGGATTCAAGTTATTACTACAAACGTCTTCAAGTTTTCTAGGAAGATTTCCGATTTATTTGAAAAACCTCTTTGGCTGTTATTGGGAAGGTTTCCGAGTGTTTCAGATACATTCTGGTTTAATTTTAAGAAGGTTACTGACTTTTTAAGTGCGAAACTTACCTGTTTTACTCCGGATTTGTTACTTGCAGAATTTGGCACATTAGCTGCCCATTATTTTCTAGGAACGTTGCTGTTTTTTTTCTCTCCTAACAGTGTAGGCTATACGCTCTTAGGCTTTCAAAAGTAGCATACTTGTTAATTCATGCAACTTTCAGTGTTTTAAAACTTAACTACTTCAAAAAAGAATTGCCTTAAGCAATTCTTTGCTCGAAGTTGTAATCTCTTTTGAAGTTTTGATACTTTTTTCCATAATGTATATTTTATTTATTATCTAGAATATCACTGTAAAAATGATTCAGAAACGTTCCTGGAAAATAAGGGGCAGCTGATGTGCCCAATTTCTTTCAGTAACATATCTTGGAAAAACCAGGAAAGCTTTCTGCTAAAAGTCAGTAATCTTTCTGAAATTAACCTTGAAACTTTATAAAGACGTGCGAAATATCCCCTGTTAAAGCCAGTCATATCTCTAGAACCTTCTGAAAAAATAAGTAGGTTTAGCGTACTTGATTGTAACCTTCCTAATTTACCAAGAAGGCTCCATAAAAATCAGAGCGACCGCGGCCAAAGCTATGCAAGAAGGAACCAAGCATATACCTTGCCTGCAATTCCTGTCTTGCAAAGCTGTAGCTATCCATATTTCGCTCTCATTAGAAGCTTAGTCAATCTGGACAGGCCTTAAGCAACCTTAGGCCGATACACTTAATAAACACGTTCATTCAATCTTTAAAGTGGTTGCTAAAAATATTTTCCACAACAGTGAAAAGTCCGCACGCGTGCAACTTGTAGCGATTCAGGAAACTTTTTTGTGATGATACTTGTTTTTACGGGGAAATAGGTGAAAACGTGTGAAATCCCGAGACATTCTATTGAAATAACCAGTAACGTTTCAGAATTTTTTTACAGTGATGTTAGGCCAAATTGGAAAAGTTTCATATCTCTAAACTTGAGGTTTTATCGAGTTTTTGAAAAAGAAATGTCATTAAGAAAAAATTAAATATATTTCAAATCAACGCAATTTAATTCTTAAGAAACGTTTTAATTTTATTCCTTATGCTATCTATTCTTCCTAAATAAAATTTTGCTGTGTGAAAATACAAATAGATGAAACATCAACTTAAGCGGTGCAAAACTTTTCGAGTAAGTCAGGTATGTTTTAACTTTTCAAATAGTGTTTCACTGCACAATAGTTTTTTTTGTTTGATCAATATGAACCATACAAGACTCAAAACACATTGCAAATATTACAGCTACACGTGAAGAACTAAAAGTAATACATACTTTCACAAATTACATTTGCAAAACATATTTTTTTAAAAAATACGACATTATACGCTAGGAAACATACTAAAGATTAAAGTTAATGTCACCGAGGCGATCGACATTTACTAGCGAAACATTTCCTCTAATGTCAAACCGAATCTTGTGGTTTTTATAATCTCCGTAGTCATTTTGCATGGAATGCGGTTGTTCCACAATGCACCAGCTGTTCGATACTGCTGATGTGGAATTCATAGTCCCCACTTCAATTTGTTCGATGGAAGGTTTCCTTACACCTCTCTCTCTCTTTTTTTTTTCGAATTTCAAACGATCTAAAGAAATCCGATATATATTTTAGAAATCAATGACCGGGTATGGAGAAAGTGGTTTTCTTATTTGGTGCATAAGCGCGTACGAAAATCAGACGAAATACTTAAAAGTTCTTGTTTCTTCTCAACTTGTATTAAAAATTCACAAAGAAATAACATTAGGTGATTTTAAGCATAACGCAAGTTAAAGAAGGGCTTTGATAAAATAACAATAACTTAAAACTGTGCAATTCAGAAATTGCTACTAGGAAATGCTTGACCATGGAAAGATGGTGGATGACCTAGAAGCGGAAACATCGTTTGTATCATCCTCATATACAAATGATCGAGTATTGTACAGTCATAGAAAAAAAAAACGAAACACTCGATCGTATTCAAAGACTATTGACACTACAGACACGTGAGAGGTGTCATTGTTTCAGGAATAAAAAGTTCTACAAAATTATGTTAAAAAATTGTTGTTAAGGGGTCGTCTTCATATTAAAACGAGCATCAACTTCAAATTTTTCAATGAGAACCCCCTTTTTTTATCACATATTCGTGATCAGCATCCTTTTTTAACTTTGTATGCAAAGTTTTGTTTAATTCGATCCAGCCGCTACTTCAGAATCGAGTTTTGAAAAATTCCTCTCGTAATGTTAAAACGTATTTTGATATTTTTACTCATAACACAAAAACTAGATTAGGCACGGCAAAGATTGGCTTTTTGTATCAAAATATAAATCGACCCAAAAATAAAAACGCCCTTTACAACATCTAAAATGTAATTTTAGTTTTTTTATGAATTATTTTAATACTTTTTGAAAAAAATATGATCTGAAACCATATTAAATTTTAACAGAAAAAAAATCTAGAAGAGCTTTTGTGCGGGAATCCAAAATTTAAGCTCAAAATATTCAGTAGTTTTTGCACTATGCTTAAAACTTCATTTTTTCTTACCTTAGGGGACCGTATACTTTTTTAAAACAGAAATTATGAAAGTTGATTTCTTCGTAAAAAAAGAAAAAAAAATGTTCAACAAAATAAGTAAACCAATTATAACGTGGTTTTTCTACATTAGAGTTACGTCTATGAATTTTTTAAATGCATAAATTCATTCGTTGTCTCAGCAGAAAAACAACACAATATTGCAACCGTCAGTTTTTTGTGGATATCATTCAAACGTCAATGTGTAAATAATGCGAAACACTACTTCATTGTTTAATAAAAGAATATTTTATAGAAATTTTTGTAATTAAAAGAGACACTTAAAATACTTCTGTTTTTTTTTTCTTGCAATAGACAGTGTAGAATTAATGGCTCTTCCCGGTAATAATTTGCTAAAAGGAAAAATTATTGCCTTGTCTAAATCGGGAAAAAGCACTCGAAAAATAGCCGACAGTGTGAAGTTCCGCCTTTAACAGTATCCAGATGGGTCAATAGGTAATATTTGCTCTTAGATAAGTTTACTGGTTTTTAGGAATTATTATTATTATTTTTTGTAAAGTATTTGAATAATTTTCAATGTGGTAGGAGAGGAAATTTTAGTAGCAGTAGAGGACCGCGTGCTTTGAGCCTCATTCTGCACGAAAGTAGTAGTTGTAGCTAATTGTGAACTTTTTTTAACAAAACATTAATTTGCGTGTTAGATTAAGTTGAGTTTTTGTCTATTCTTAATTATAATTTAAATACTTTTTTTTCTATTTATTTTCTCGGTCATTGTCCGTGCATTTCACATTAAAACTATTCTCGCAAGACAAAGATAAAATTTCAATTTTTTTTTTTTAATAACGTGGAAAAATATCGACCAAAAAAAAAAAGAGTTGTAAAAAATTATTGTTATCAACTACTAGATGCCTATCTCATTAAATGCATGTTTTTCAGAATCCAATATCTGAATATTCGGCTCCACCTTTATGACACTGGCTCTCTAATTCAACTTTCTGGTCCTATTCTTTAAGCAAACAACGAGCCACATGGGCCCGCGTCTCCACTGTGGTCTGGTTATTCCATTCGATAGCTGCAGAGTGTCCTAATAATGAGCACAACAGCCCTGCACCGAACATCTGGATTAACCGAACAGTGAAGCAGGTATCATGTCATTGAAGCCGAGAGTGCCTAAAAACTGGTGGATGACGAAAATTTATCTCACCAGTGAGATGCCGTAAACATACAGCAAATAAATTTACTTTACCTACCAGTTTATTCGCACTCTCAGCTTCAATGAGGTGACTTCTGCATCCCGCACAATTAGTTTCGATTCCAGTCTGCGAAATCCGTAGCAAGGACGAAAATAGTCTCTGGATCGATTAAACTGATCTGTCCCGGGTATGCTTCATGTAATATTGCTATTGCTATAGCTGCGCCAGCCTATAGCCTCACACTATAGGAGATGTTCATTTGCAAGTATATAGTACGCGATACAAAATCAAATAATACTAAGCTTTGTTTGCATCTGCTAAGTTACAAAATCGGAGAAATGACAAGAAGTCTGATTTCGGTTCACCTTGGTTTAAGCTAAAATAACTTTTGTCTTTTTAAATCACGGGTTGGACCATGTCGAAACTTGTTGCTAGAAATAGCATTGGGAAATTACTTTCCTAAATTGTTTTTGAGAGTCATTACATGTTTAACTTAAACCGCCAATTGTGTTATGCTTTTTTAATATTACCACGCATTATGATCTTCCGCATCAAATTTGGATTTGAAACAAATTCTCTTTTTTTTATTACAAAAAAGCCGCTAAAACAATTACCGTGTTTGTCCACTGTGTTAATTTATGTAATGAAATTTTTACCAAATAAAGTTCGAGTATGAACAGTTTGCTCATTAACGGGTATTTATATTCTTCTGTTTCTGTTTTATTTTTCAGATTGATGCTTCGTTCATTTTATGTATATAGAGCAAATTTTCACGGAATAAATAAACCTTGCTTCTCTCGTGTCTCCAATCTATTAAATGCAGCAACTTCCCACGTTGTGCGGTACATTTTTTATATTTTTGTGTGCGATGGCCCAAACTTCTGCCGATGTTCTGCGAAATTAAAAACGCGCAATTCCATTTGACATCAAAAGACTTTCTATTCATTCCAAAATAAACCTGTAACATAGGTGCAATACATTTATCCAACATATTCGCATCATGATTATAGGTATAAGGTGTGATATTTACATTTCTTTGAGGCTAATTTTCTGAATGATTATATAAGCAATCCAATAGGCTCATATTAGAAAAGGCAAAAAGTTCCATTAATTTTAATTTGTCCTTATTCGATTTACTAAATAACGATCTATACGATGGACCAGTCAAACCCGGTCCGTCATTCTTAGATTAATCCTGATAGACAAAAATCTGTAAATATTTTAACTTTTGTTTCAAAAAAAAAAAAAATGTTTTCGACCGTAAATCGCTTTTTGGCGCAACATTATCGGCCCAAAAAGTTTCGAATTACGGAAAAAGAGAGAATTTCAAAAGATCATAAATTGAGCTGGATAATCTCGATCTTTTCTTTGTTTACATTCCGTTACTTGATAAGCCGTGACCTTGAAAGAAGCGTTTTCAATGTGGTGACGGTCCCTAAAACGTTTTTCGTAAATAACTCCTGTTCTACTGCACGGAATGCAGTGAAATTTCGTACCCTGGCTGTATTTTGCGGTCTAAACATAATTATGTAGTAAAAAATAGGGGTTCCCATTTGAAAATCAAGAGTTGGTGATCGTTTTGCTTTGTATATGGTCCCTTATCAAAAATTTACCAACGTAGTTTTAAAGAAGACTTTAAACTAAGTCGGATGACATCTTTCTTTCCTTTCTAGCATGTATAATGGCCGAATAATTAAAAGTGTTTCGTTTTTTTTTTCTATGACTGTACGTGTTTCAACAACGAAACTCGCACCAAGGCATCTTAATTCGCAACTCTAATAAACTATAGGGGGCGCTACAGCCACTGTCTAATGGCGGATGAAAAAGGTAAAACAAACGCATGCCGTAACTTATAACTTGCTTTGATGCTTAGTGAATGACAGTAATTTTTCATCGTGTTTTTGGGAAACTTTCTTTTCTATTCTTCTGAAATTACATTACACCATAAAATGACTGAGGCCTGTACTTTACCCCAATTAAAACACATGGAATGGAATGTTTTACCTTTTTCTTCAGTATTGTTAATCACCGCAAGGTAGCGTATTCGAGCGCTGGAGTTGCGAATTTGATAATGTGTTTTGGTAATGTTTAACATATGCAGGGAAAGGCTTTATTGTGGCAAGGCTGAACTCGATCCAGTAACTTAAATGTTTTACTGGTAAGACTGCGTCAGCTATGAAGACTAACTACTGGAGTTGGGGTTAAAATTTCAACTATCAAAATATCACCAATCAGGCAATTGCTTCATTAAAATGTAGCAGAAGAGAAGCAATTTTCACCCGTCATACCTTGTCGGGCGACTTTCTAGTTTGTAATAATTAGAATTAGCCAGAAAGCGCTGAATAGGAAGAGACGGGTTTTCTCTAATCCTATGAATTACAAAATAACAACAAAAAGCCTATTACAAATGATGTTTCCGTTTCAAGGTCATCCGGCATTTCTCCGTGGTCAAGGTCCACACCTTGTAGTATTTGATTTTTCATTAAAAAAATCCACCCTTTTTTTGGTGCGTTCTCCCAAACTCCATGGTAATTTCCCAGTAACTTTTTGGTCCACCCGCAATAGTGTTAGTAGTTTCACCGATGTTTAATTTAATTATTTTATTTTAATTTAGTCATAATGCTTCAGTTAAGCATTTCAGAACTTCGAGCAGAGATAGGGTTAACCCGGATGTCTTGAAATCATTATGCAAAAGAGGATGAGGTCTATAACCCCAAATTGTTTTCGCTCACTAATCCTCAGAAACTGTATCATTCGGATCGTTTCGAGATCGAAATGGAAGATTTGATCTTACATTTCGATCTCGAAGTAATCGATCGATTAACATATATATGTGTGTGTGGAGCTGGAATATTTGTATTACACTTATCACATAAATGTTGCTTCTCATCTTCAAAAACAGATGATGATTAAAAAATGAAATTCAGTAGACCCTCGTTGTACGCACGTTCCTGAGAAGTGCCTCGTAAATGAAAACCGCATTAATTAAGACCTAATATGAGTGGTAAAATAAGAGGTTAGGTTCTGTAGATAAAAAAATACTTCGTTCTAGATATGACTAATTGTATAATAAGTTTAATGTGTACTTGTATCGATTTCTATGCACAACATGCATAAAGAAAGCACAAATTAATTTAGTGTTTATGAAAAGGAGCTGGCTATGAGTCTTTTGGCAGTCAAGAGGTTTTCTCTGCAGTTCTTTGCAGAGCATAAAGCGCACCCATGATCGTTTCCGTAATAGAATCTTCCTTCACTAACAAATCAGAAAGATCTTTTCTATTGACAAGGAATGGCTCAAAATTTCCAATGTTAACAATTTTTTTCTGTGTTATCGATGTCGGTATCCTCGTTGCTTTTGTCCTCCTTTGTCACTCCTAAAAGTTCTTCTTCCAGTGAGTTCTGAACTATGTAAGTTTAAAAACTTTACTTCTGGAAAAAGCTCTGGAACCAATCGCATAAAATGTCTCCAGTGGCCCAAGCTCGATTATTAGCACGTCAAAACACAGTTTTTTACATGTAATCTGAAAACTTTAGGAGTTTGGATTTTGAAAGTGGGAAAAATGTTATCTGTTTGCATTACCGCATACGCGTAAAACCGAAACTCATCCGCGTAAAATAAAATAAAGGTGTTAAATCTTATACCACGTTTAATCCAAACCGCGTAAAATAAACGCGCGTCTATTGTACTTTGACTTAATGCAACTATTGCCGAGATTAGTGCACAAATTTCAATTACATATTTATAAAAATCACATAGTTTAAATTTAGATGAGTTTTCAGTTCTTTTTCGAGCATACAGGAGTTATTAACACTAATTAAGGAAAACACCTTGTTACATACGGTTGTTAATGGGTTCATTATTGTGGCCGGATAATTATTTTTTTAAAAGCATAAGTTCCATGGTAAAATCTCTAGTGGCAGAGGCAATGAAACTAAATCTATTTCACATAAACTTTGTAATTTCATTCGATGCCCAAGAACGTGTTTCAACTCCTTTGCAGTTTCCAGTATCTGATCCTCAACTGAATAGGCCTGGAGGCATTTTAATGAATAAATTATAGAATTCTTTCCCTTGAGGAAGGTCGTATAATTGAATGACTTTTCAAATAAAGATAGAAAAGCCTGATAAAGAGATAGTAGAACCTACTGCTTAAGACAAAGTTCTGTTTGAAATCTGGATTTCGGTACTGAGTATAATAGAAAAGGATTTCAATTTGTTATTAGTACTAGAGTTTTTGTGTCCATCGTTAGAATAAAAATAATTTTATGTAAATTTTTAGACGTAAGTACGTTATAAATAGGTGTATGATGATTAACCACTAAAGCAGGTTAAAAGTTCTCAAGTGTTTCTTGATTATCTTTAAAAGCTTTTTTAAATACATTCATTCAATACCACTACACACTCTAAAGACTAACAATGCTATGGTTTTCCTGGTTAGGTGGGGTCCCAAAGACTGCTTTATCTTCTTGATTCAAATCAGAAGCTGAGAAATCCCTGATCCAGAGCCCCAGATTTGGGATGGGAACTTTGAGACTAGTAACTACGACGACTTCAACGTGCTTAAGTCACCATTAGCGAATATGAAGGATCTTCGATCTGATGAAGGGTCTGGTATCGAACCTGCGGCTCTCCAGTTGCGAGTCTAACGCCTGACAGTTGGTTGGCTTTAATGGCGCAACAGTCTTCATATGCTATACTGCGCCAGGCAATTATTTCAAGAAGCTTAAAGGACGGAAAATGGCAAAAAAGGATATTTTACATTTGCAATAAAAGGGGACATTTCGATAATTGGGAATCTGGCGATCTTTCTTCATTGGCGTCAATTTTTGGCTCCAGAGCCTACGCAAGAGGTATTTTTCTTTGCAAATCAAAACAAAGAGATCGGAAACATCTATTCACATAGGGTTACTATAAAGCAGCAGGGTTACCAAAATAACATTATTTATGCCAAAAATCAGACTACCGTGCCAGATTCCCAATTATCGAAATATCCCCCAATAATAGGCGTAAAACGTCTAGAACTTTGAATTTTTTTGCCAAAATAAGCATGTCTACGTAACATGCAATTTTGTTAATTACGTTAATTAATACAATACGCTAATTTATTCTTTCAATTACTGTAATTAATAAATTAGAAATAAATTCTAACATGAAATTTTCTGCTGATCTATTAATTAGCGGTTTCATTTTGACAGCAAATAGAATTTTACGAGATTTTTTGGAGAAATTCATTGCTTAACGGTTTTTCCTCGAAGGGAATCATTCAATAAATTTCGGCTCTGAGTTCCATTTTGTCTTGTTTGTTTTGTTGATTGCTTTTTTGCTATTTAAGCTGTCTGCTGTTCAATTTCGTTGCTTTTACCGGATGTATTTACACCCAAAAGCTCACAACTTTGAATTGAAAAAGGGATTCCTACAAACCCCCAAACACGTGTATTCACTAAACTGTATATGTGTGTTACAAAAAGGTTTGGATGGTTCCTATTATGTTGCTTAGGGTTTGGGATAGAAGAACATACTGGTCCTACTAAATTGATCTGTTTGTACGCATTTTTAAAGTATAATTTTTTGTTCCTAAATGTTTACTTTTTGCTGTTCGTCATCTTACACCATTAAGGCTCCTATATACGGGGAGCTTACTTATCCGACATTTTGGTTCCAAAAGGATCGGGGCGAAAAAAATAGTATTTGTACAAAAGCCTCATTGCAGAAAACTGGTGTCCAAGCTTTAGATCCAAGCTTTGATGTTTGATTATTTTATTCTGTAGATGAAGATGATTTAATTAATACAAATTAGAAACAAATAAGGTGTGAAAATGAGGTTTATTACAGTGAAAATTTCCCGATTCATTTTTGTTGAATTTGTGAACTAAGTTATCTTTCTATATTCACCTTAAGTGACAGTTTACTCAACTTAACATCAATTGTTTTACGACATATTAACCAACGAATATTATAACGTGTTTATAAATACTAGAAACGAGGTTGGATCCAAGATTGTCTTGGAACCAAAATGTCGGATACGTCAGCCTGTCTTCTTCAAGGAGCTCTATACCCCATAGGTGGGTAAGCATGGTTGGCCGGATTGGACCCAATGGGTTTTTTTGGAAAAACCCATTTAAAAAACCCATTATTTAGCTCACTTTTGGGTTTTTTAAATTTTCTGAGAAGTTTTTAAAAAAATTAATTTAAATACTTTCACAATTTAAACTTCTTTTTCATTTCTTCTTCACCACAGACATTGGACATAAAAAATGAATTTTTTGAAATAGTATTTCTCAACTCTTAACAGCATTAAAAAAATGTTTCAAAGATTTTAAATAAATATATTTAACTTTTTTCTTTAACTGATAAATAAATGGACTCAAATTATTTTGACTAAGTCCTGTCACGTCTGATTTTCCCAATATTTGCAGATTGTACAGAGGAAACTACTCTAGCTAAAAGGCTTTCATGTGAATTATTTCCTGAAAACAAACACGTCGCAAATCTCGAATAAACACAAGGTATATTTTTTAGAAATTAACAGGTTTTTCAAACGGTCGGGCAGAAAACAGAACAGGATGTACAGTATTTTCATCATCTTACGAAAAAGTTTAATATTTCTTAGTTTGTACACAGAAATAGAAAAACTGATGGCAACATAAAATTGAAAGAAATTTCTTGATTAAGCTGGAATTCAGTAAAAAGGGAGTAAAAATTACTTGAGGTTCTACAGTAGTTTTGCATAACAAAATGAAATACAGGAAAGTAAAATGCAAAAAGAAAAGTAGTAGCAATTAAAAACAAACAATAGATTTTCTCACTCGAGAAGTAACTTTGCCTTAACTGTTGGCAATCATGAAAACTAAAAAATCTAAAACTTCGCCATTCTTGGGTTTTGTTGTCTTTTATACTTTTCTTCAGAAAACGCTGAATTTTAACTAGTTTTCCAGCTTTTTTACAACAAGACAATTTTTGCGCTTTGTCCATATACTTACGCTAAAATATGCTACAAGTACCCCACATTTTCCCTAAAAAAAGACAAAAAACCCACATTTCTTTTAAAAAACCCAGCTTTAGTTGGGTTTTTTTTTTGGGTTTTATTTAAAAAAACCTGGGTCCATGGGCTTTTTTAAAAAAAACCCGGGTTTTTGCCAACCCTGTGGGTAAGATGACGAAAAACGCCTTTGTTTTGTGATGAAATATATTTTTCATATTTCAAAAGAAGATAACCAAAGTTTAAATTTTTTTCAAAATAAAACTTAGTAATATAAAGAAGTTGTTGGTATAAGTTAAAAAAATTTTAATTCACATCCTTAAGCAAGATTTTTTTTTCTTTTGAAACTTAATATCATCTCCGTACCCACCTTTCCTCTACTGATATTGTCAATTGCATCTACCGTATCTTGCTGGGCAAAATAAGACACTAATAAGTGATTTATATCCTAGATATATTATTACTAAGTTGAATTTTAATGTCGAAAAGTTTTGTCGGTTTAAATTTTAGAAGCTTTTAAACGGTCCTTGTCACAAATTAGATATTTTTAATATACCTTTTTAAAAATTTCAGTCCAGATGTGTTAACTATTAAAAGTTTTTTTTTTTTTTTTTTTTTGTTTCAATTGCTTTTCGTATGTTTCTGTTTTTATTTTAATCGTTGTTGTAAGTTTTGTCTACTGTAATTAGATTTTTCTACAGTGTGTGATATTTTTAAATAAAAAAATTATAATAAATAACAAATAAGTAAACATACACACCCACCTACACACACACACACACACACACACACACACACATATATAAATATATATATATATATAAATTCATTGCCACAAAATCTTCCATGTAAATTCATTGAATTGAAATACTTCAGCTAATTTTAATCGATAAAACACTAGTAATTTTAAACTTTTGCAGTCTTGAAATAAACTAGCTCATTGTACTTATGGACGTCTGGATAAGACATTCAATTAAATTTAGGTTTTTATAAATTGAATAACGTTTTTATCTCAAACAGTTCGAAAATTAAAAAAAAAAAGAGTGAAATGCTTTACTAAAACTTCTAAAAAATACGAATAATCTCTTCATCGACGGCAAGAAACTTAACGATGAGGGCAAAATACTTTCCCCCCCAAGCAACGGAATTCGTTCCGTTCATCTTTTTTTTTTCTTTTCGTTTCATTATCTAAAAGTAGCTTCAAGGGTCCTTCTTTCTTTATAACTTTCCTATGTACTATCAAAAGTTACGAGGTAGATGGATATATATTTCGATTACCTGCGAAGTTTATTTATTTACGAGAGACAATTTTCCTCCACAGATATAAAAAAGCAGCAAGCAACTTCGTTGCTTTTAGCTAGATACCCTTTCCCCCTGCTCCCATTTTTATTCAATTTGTGGCTTAAATTCGGGTAAGAAATGAAGTAACGGAAAAAAAATGTGATAAATATATTGATAAACCTCAAAAAGTGTTTTCGTTTGATTATTTCCTGAAGTAAAGCGGTCGACGCAAAAAATATGTATTGCTTCATTCAAGTATTTTTGTGGTAAATAATTTTACCCGGAGAGCAAGGGAAGTTTCCCAGAAACTTAATCAATGAAGAGCGGGGTCTTAAATTTTTTTAAGTCGTCTTATTTTAGGATAAGAAAAGTTTTTATGGTTTGATTTTTATTCATTTGTTTATTTATTTGTTTTTAACGCAGACATGATAAAAACGGTTTAGTTTTTAAAAACATACCAAAGTCATTCAGTTAGGACGTTCTGAAGAGGTGAAATGTAGTGAATACATTTCTACTAACAACGTTGTAACCAGAACAGTTAAATGAAGGCGAGCTGAATTGCAAATGTCAGGGTGTCCTGAAATAGACTGACTGATTTCAAAAAATTATGACATGACTTGGCGTCTGGAATACCGGACATGAACTTTAAACAGCTGCTAATCATTTATTAATTGAATAAATTACTCGATTTTTTTCGTAGTTGACTCTTTACAGGCTGCTTATTATTATCTGTGCAAGAATTTTTCATTTTGGGATTGACTACATTGAGAAATAGGGATTGGGAGAATGGGGCTGGCTCTTTTCCCATCCACGGATTCTTGTCGCAAAAGTGAGGGGTTTCTTCATACTTTTTAAAAATATATAATCGTTTATTAATCATTTCAAATGCTTATATTATATTTTATTATTGTTTAGACAATATTTTACGATGAAGTTTGTTTGATGTTTCATCGTTGTTTTACCTGAAATATGTATTTCAACAATATTTTTCCGGATTATTGCACACGTCATAACTCTTTTAGTTTTTCATCTATTGATATAAACTTGAAATTTTGTCTATAAGATGCTCTTTACGATAGTACACTCTCTACCAAATAAAAACATTTTTGGGTAAGTATTTCAAAATTCCGTCTGAAAGGGAATGATAAAAACAAGTTCTTGCAGAATATTCGTGTGATGGGCCGTAATCCCCCTTTCCCCAGAGTTCCAACTTTTAGTTCATAAATGTTTCAATGGATGGCGCTTCGGATAGTAAGTCTTTAAGTCAAAAAATAAGGATTGAAGTTCACCTATTTTTCCTCCGGTTACGACTTGTGATTGCAGCTGACGGTAGACATTTTGAAAATATTGTTGTGTAATTTTGTTCATTAAAAGCATTTTTCGAAAAATTATGATGTAACTTTCTATCTTTCTCTAATTCACGGTCCTACAATCAGCAGCGCCATCTATTGGAAAATTCTTAAACTAAAATTTGGAACTCTGGGGGACAAACCTTACGCCCCACCACATGAATTTTCTGCAAGTATTATTTTTTATTATTAACCATTTTCCTGTTTTTAATTTTTGAAAACAGTCAGTCTATTTTAGGACACCATGTATTTCTAACACTCCGACTAGCAACAGCACAATAGTTTAAGCCAGCGGTGCAGTGTTAATTTGTGCTTCATCTAACGTTGTTTTGTCTTACTTTACTGTTCAGCACAAAGTTATTTATTTATCTTAATTCGGAGACGTTCCTAGAAAATAATAAGCAGCTAATATGTTCAATCATGCCACAAACAATCTTGGTATAAGCAGGAACAGCTTTCCGCTAAAAGTCTGTATTCTTCCTGAAAGCTCTCCTGAAGCTGAGTCCTATCTCTGGAACCTTCAGAGAAAACGCTATTAATTACAAAGCAACCTGAAATTCTTGCAAAAGCTACGGAATCCAGAGATTTATTCGCTCACACTGAAGCCGATAAACTTAATAAATGCGTTCAGTTAATCTTTAAACTATTCGCTAAAAATATTTTCATAACAGTAAGAAGTCTGCATTCGTACAACTTACAGCAATTCAGGAAACTTTTTGAAAAGGACACTTGATTTTCACAGGCAATATGTGGAAACCTGCGAAATTTCGAAACGTTCCAAAGGGAAATAATCACTAACGTTTCGGTATTTTTTTACACTGATATTCAACCTAACTACTGATCTTTTCCCAAGTTTTGCGTACACTAAGATCGACTTCGTGAGGAGGTAGGGGGGGGGGGGGATTATCCTCCTCCTCGTTGTACCACTTTTAAAATCTCTTCAAAACTATGTTTTCCTACTTAAAATTTTTTAAAAACATTCGCACCAAGTTTTATCAGTAAATCCATAGTGACTTTTGTGGAATTTTTTCAAGTACAAAAGGCAAAGATAATTTTTTTTCTTCAAAAGTAAAAATTGCTGCATTTCCAGCAATTATCAAAAGCAGCGAAAAATATTCTTATGACTTTTGATTAATAAGCTGAGCCGATTTTTTTTTCAGAAATGAAACAAAGAAATTTTTAGCCAAAAAATTAGTCCAGAATGTAGTTGCGATCGACTGAAAGCAGGCTTGAGAACTAAGACCACTATATAAGGGGAGTTGACTCATCCGACATTTTGGATCCAAAAGTGCAGGGGCACAGAATTAGTTTTTATAAAAAAGCCTCGTTGCCGAAAACTGGTGCCCAAGCTTTAGCTGAGTTGTCCGATTGAGATGTTTGATTATTTTGTTCTGTAAATGAAAAAGATTTAATTAATACAAGTTAGAAAACAAATTAGGTGTGGAAATGACGTTCATTACAGTAAACATTTCCCGAAACAGTTCTCTTGAATTTGTAAATTAAGTTAGTTTTCTAGATTCACCTTAAGTGACATTTTACTCAACTAAACATCAATTGTTTTACGACGTAGCAACCAGAAAATGTTATAACTTATTTATAAATACTAGAAACAGGGTTGGATCTAAAGCTATCTTGGAACCAAAATGTCGGATAAGTCGGCCTGACCTCTTATTGGTGTTCTATTAAGAACGACAGGTCTATCGCAAACGATGGTTACGTACTGCTGGTTTCAGCTACATGTGTTCAAATATAAGGAAAATTTTCGATATGAATGAGCACATCCCTTTTGCTAGGCATTCAGTTCCCTTTTTCAGTTCTTGATTCTCTTGTTGGGGGGAGGGGAGAGTTGTAACTAGTAATTGTAATATCGAACCAAAATTATAATACAGTAAATTTCGGTTATCCGCGGAATTAGATGGCACAAGTGCCGCGAATAGTAAAAATCGCGGATATACCACAAAAAGGCCAAAATGAGGGACAATAAATGAGGTAAAAATTGTCCTTCCTGAAAAACTTGTCTATATTGATGCATAATACTTTCTTCAAACAGTGAAAATATATGCAGTAGAGTAAAAATGTGTTGTATTTTAGCACAACATAACTTATCATTATCTTTACTAATAATAAAGCTGAAAGTATCTCTATCTGGATCTCTCTCTGTCAGGATCTCTATGATAGCCTAGCTCTCATAGCGCCTAGACCGTTCAGCAGATTTTCATGAAATTTGGCACAAAATTAGTTTGTAGCAGGGGGTGTGCACCTCGAATCGATTTTTCGAAAACTCGATTTTGTTCTTTTCCTATTCCAATTTTAAGAACATTTTCCCGAGCAAAATTATCATAAAATGGACGAGTAAATTACTAAGTTATCATAACGTGAATCCGTAGCATGGGCAAGCCAATTGACGAGAAATTCATCATACATTATTTGTAAATATACAGGCGAACCAAAAGACCTTTTAGTTTTCTACTACGGCAAAGCCGTACGGGTGCAACTTGTTATTAATAAAGAATAAGTATATGTACGATATGCGTACGACCAGACAGAGATCTGCTTCAGGAGACCCTCTACAGTCCTGAGGCACCGAAGCTGGCGGCTGCGAGCCTTCGGACCTTCGACAATATTTAGCACAATCTATGGACACGGCATCATCATCATATGTATGATGAAGAAAGCACAATAAATAAATATAAAAAAAAAACCTGGGTTTAAATTTACAATTTTTCGAGAAAAAAACAGGCATTGGTATTTGCTTTTTTCTGCGAAAATAACATGTTCTTGCGGATAGTTCGAATCCACTTTCGGATAATCGGGAGGTTACTATACTGGTATTAGGTATGTTTTTTCTCCGTTATCAATACCGTATTAGAAATACATTAAAACAGCAACAAAAGTTTACTCGTTCAGTTGCCATTTTACACAACATTTTATGCAAAAAAATATTTAAAAAAAGTAAACAATTTTAAGACCAACAAATTTTAAGAGGAACCAATGAGGCCGTGAGAAGCAATGGGATGTAAATGCTGAAATTCAAATTGTAAAAATAATAGGGAAACTTCTCTTGTGCTCTGGGCAGGCCGGGCTCTTGGAGTAGGCAACTTAGGCGGCCACCTAGGGCGGCAGATTTTAGGAGCGGAAAATTTTTAAATTGAATTATTTTTTTACGTACGAATATCTCTTTTAGCGCCATAAGATTCACTGCTTTAATGTTAAAAAAGATAATTTAAAGTGTGTACCAGTGCTTGGATATGCGAAACATAGTTTGGAATTTAACTTGAAACTCACTTTAATTTTAAGCACTTTATTGTTGAGCAATCACGATTGCTTATTGCTTTCATTTGACCGTCCTTGATGTTGTGGTTCCTTTTTCAGCTTGACCAGAGACACCAGCACCACCGCCCACCACCTCTGCAGGCGCGGTCTGCAAGATCTGAAATTTGAAAGCGTTTTATAAGAAATTTTTAAAAGTTCACTTAGATCCCTTTGCTTCTCACTGACTAAAATGTAATCAAATTGAAATAATAAGCGCAATATAATAATAATTTATAGCAAAAAAGCTATTTCCCTGAATTTTCATCTGGCAGCCTTCTTACGACGAGAATATATTTTTGTTCGGATTTAAGGGAACCCAGACGAAAAAAATCACGGAAAAATCGATTTTTCATGTTTTATTTTAAAAAATAAAAGATATTTCCCCTTTTCCAAAAATAAAAATTTATATGTTTCCGGTCAACAGAAACCTGCAAAATACGAAGATAAAGACATGTGAGAACAAGGGAAACTGCAAGGGTCGAAAATGTTTTTCAACAGTTTTCTCGAAATATTCTTTTTTGATGCTTAAGTACACTTTAAAGAAGTTCTACTATTAGTATATGCTTGAAATTTGGCACAACTGTTTATAGAAACCACATGCTACTAGTGAACCTAAAAGTTTTATTATTATTATTATTATTTGTTTTCTTGTAAGAGCCCATTTTGATGATGAGAACTTCGAACATGTTTTAATGTTTGACTATGAATTTTTTAAAACATTCGATTGGTTAAAAATAAACTAAAATGAGGTTAGCAACATCACACTGTAAAAACGATTCAAAAACGTTCCCAGAAAATAATGGACAGCTGATGTGCCCAATTTCTGCCAGTAAGATACCTTAAAAAAACCAGGAACGTTTTCCGCTAAAATTCAGTAACCTTTCTGAAATTATCTTGGAAGCTCCTGAAAAATTCAAAAAGCTTCTCGCTTGAAACCAGTCGTGTTTCTAGAACTTTAGACTAAGCTTACTACGTAGGTATTACATAATAGCACCTTTCTGATTTTTTAAGCAAGTTCTATGAGCTGTAATGCAAACATGGCCAAAGCTAAGCCTGAATTGCTAGCAAGTATCGCGAATATTACTCGCCTACAATCCTTACAAAGCAATGTAGGCCGTACTTATTTGCTCTCTTTAGGAACTTAATCAGCATTGACGGACCGTAACTGTACTGAAGCCAATACACTTTATATATAAGCTCAGTTAATCTCGAAACTGGGAGTTAAAATTTTTTTTCACAACAGTGAGAAGTCTGTATTAGTGCAATTTGTAGAAATTCAGGAAACTTTTTGATAATGATACTTGATTTTTGCAGGAAATGGATAAACCTTTGAAATCCTGAAGCATTACACGGAAATACTCAGTAACGTTTCGGAATTTTTTACAGTGCAGTTGCACTATTTTAAATATATATATAAAATTTCATGGTAAAAATTTATGCCCATTTGTAAAAAAAGGGTTCCTAACTGTCTTTCGATTATTTTGTTCTCGAAAAACTATATCTTAGTTCAGGCAATGTTTAAAAATATTTTTGAACAAGTAAAAGTTTTAATTAACACTAACATACTCCTAATAGTAGTTAAATTGCTAGAAAAAGTTCCACTTTTAAATAATTGTTTTGTAAAAAGATAGGCAGGTTTAAAAAGTAATCAATTTTCCTGAATTTGTCGAGTCGAGAACATCTTGGTCCTCTTAAATAACTCAGTTTTCAGCGTTGTTTTGACTTTTTAATACTCCCATTAATTATGCAAGGCCAATACATTCATTACTTTTAAATAATGAATATCATTTTCGGTTCTGAACTACACTTCATTTGCATTTTAATAAAACTTCGTAATATTTATTCATATTTCTCTTTGCCTCGGCACAGTTAAGACATAACTTTATTTGAATCAAATAATTACCTCTTAAATTCTTTGAAAAATCAAAATTAAATTCAAATTATTAACGTTTTTTTTTCGTATCTAAAAAAGCAGCAGAAAAAATGTAAGCATTGAAGAAAGATTGATTGCCATCTTTAATTAAAAGTTTTCAAAAAAATAAATTTATGGAAATTGTTTTCATTTACATTTCAAATACAAATGACATAATTACGGTGACGGTAAGGAATCAAGAATTTAACCTTTCTTAATTACATAAACATTTAGATGAGAAATGTGGATATTTTATTCATAAAAAAGAACGAAGAATAATCAGCATTTTTTTTTTTTTTTTCAACTCATTGGATAATTTGATTTTTTATGGCTGTTTCGTGCAGGAAGGAATTAAATGGATTTGTAAGAAAACACGAAATATATTTAAAAACAAATGATACTGGATGTTGGGAAATAAACATTTGATTATTAGGTTTTTTCCAAAATATTCTTTTTCCCTCGTTTTAGGACGTTCTGTTTAAATTAGTGGAACTTGTTTGGTTTTTCTGTTAATTTAAGTGCGAAGCAATTTCATTTAAATATAGTTCAAATCGGTTAGGTTCAGCCTTCTATGACAGTCTTGAGGGATAATTTTTCTCATTATGAAAAGGTATGTAAAAACTAAAGTTTCAACTTAGAAAAGATATTAAGAAGGTGTTTTTAATTTTCTCTTAGCATAAGGTCATGATCAAGATTAAATAACTTTTTAGCGATATAAAATGCTGGATGAACTAAGTTTTTCAGACAATATTTGAACCGAATATACAACTACACTGTAAAAACGATTCAGAAACGTTCCTGGAAAATAATAGGCAGCTGATGTGCCCAATTTCAACCAGTAACATATCTTACAAAAACCAGGAACGTTTTCCGATAAAAGTCAGTAACCTTCCTGAAATACTCGGAAATCTCCTCTGTTAAAGCCAGCGTGAACCTTCTAGAAAAATTAAATAGATTTAAAGCATTTTATTAGAACTATACTGATTTACTAAGACAACTCCAGAAGCATTAGAGCAACCATAGCCAAAGCTATACGAAAGTTGCAAGCAAAAACCAAGCATATCCCTTGCCGGCAGTTCTTGCTTTGCAAAGCTGCAGTTATACAGTGATATATTAGCTTCTGTTGGGAACATTAGTCAATCTGGACTGGCTGTAATCAATCCAAAGTCGATACACTTAATAAACATGCTCAGTCAATATTTAAACTGGTTGCAAAAAATATCTTCCACACCAGCGAAAAGTCTTCATTCTTGCATCTTTTAGCAATTCAGGAATCTGTTTTGCGAAGATACTTGATTTTGCGGGGAAATAGGTGAAAACCTCTGAAATCCCGAAACGTTTCACGGAAATAACCAGTAACGTTTCGGAATTTTTTTACAGTGTATATATACACAACAAGAAAATTTCGAATTGTCACTAATGATTTCCGGTAAGGTTGGCACGATTTAAATCAATTGATTTAAATTACGCTTTAAACCTATATTTAAATCAGTTGATTTTTAAAAAAAATCATTGATTTAAATCACTGAATTTAAATCAGTTGATGTTTTTGAAAAAACCATCGATTTCAATCATTTTTTTAAATTTTGACTCATTTTTTTTAAAAATAGAACAAAACATTACTCCATGTATTGCAGAGTTAGGCATAAAAAAGTCTCTTTTAATCGAAATGAAAGTAATCAAGGTTTGGAGTTTATTAAAGAAATATGTCCAAGCCTTGTCAGCATTGTAGTCGATTTCCAAACAAGAAGTGCCTATTTCAAAGATCAGCATTAATTGATAAAAATGTAACAGATACAATGACCGATTGTGACTGGTGGGGTTCATTTTATGCAATGGGAGGTAGAGAGAGCATTACAGAACCAGAAATCCAGTTTATAACACCAATTAACAACAGCCATAGCTTCCTATGATGGAATAGAAAGAGTTTTCAACTTTTGGTGTTGTTCATTCTAGCCTTTGTAACAAGGTAGGAGTGGACAAAGCATCAAAACTAACGTTTTTATACAAACAATTAAATCCTCAGAATTCATTTTCTTAAAAAATGTTGTAAGAATTGTGATTTTTTCCTTTTAATAAAAAGTTAACATTAAATATTTAATTTGTGCTTTAAAATTTCCTTTTATTTAGTTTAAATCATCCAATAAGAAAAAAGAAAAAAAAATAGAATACCTTTAAGTTAAAATGTAGAAATAAATATTTAAATTTAAATAGAATATTTTGTGTAGATTTTATCTATTTGAGTAGAATATTCCATGCATTAAAAATTTTATTTCTCATAACAAATTTTTCCGCGTTTTTTACAAAAAAATATGTAAATATAATAGAAAAAAATCAAATAAATCTGATTTAAATTTAAAAAAATCTGATTTAAATTTAGAAATCCAATTTTTTGATTAAAAAAAAAATCATGATTTTTTCCAACCTTTATTTTCGGGCAATGTTTCGGGATTTCGCAGATGTCAACCAGTTTCCTGTGAAAAACAAGTACAGTTGTGAAAATGTATTATGCAAAATTCCCTATACTTCCTGCAAAGTTACAGTATCCAGATTTCTTTTTCGCTAAGATTCCTAATTTTCTCAGGAACTCCCAGAAAACCCGAAAAATCCCATAACTTTGCTCTAATAGAATCTGTGACTTTTCGAAGTTTTTTTTACAGTACATTTAATATCAGAATTACAATCATTTTACATTTTATCACTCTCGTTACCTTAAACAAAAAATCAGGCACTGTTCCAAATGTTCGGTTGTATGATTGCCTCTACGATCGCCCAAAATGTTTTTTTAAGAGGAAAAGTATCATTCCACATCCACGAAAGTAAATGAGCAGCACTGTACACTGTAAAAACGATTCAGAAACGTTCCTGAAAAATAATGGGCAGCTGATGTGCCCAACTTCTTCCAGTAACATATCTTACAAAAACCAGGAACGTTTTCCGCTAAAATTCAGTAATCTTACTGAAATTATCCTGGAAGCTTCCTAAAATATTCAGAACTCTTACCGTTTAAGGCCAGTCGTATCTCTAGAATCTTAGAGTAAACATAAGTGGACATACTATAATAGTTTGGCACCATACTGCGTTTTGAAGAAAGCTCCAAAAGCAATATTGCAATTATAGCCACAGCTAAGAAAGAATTACAAGTAAGTACCAAGAATTTCACTCGCCTGCAATTCTTCCAAAGCTTCGTGCTCCATAGACTGATTTTCACCCTTTCTGCAATTCTTCCAAAGCTTCGTAATCCATAGACTGATTTGCACCCTTTGGACGCCTTATCAGTCCGGACGGGCCACAATCAAACTGTAGCGGATACACTTTATAAATACACTCAGTTAATCTTTAAACTGGGAGCTAAATATATTTTTTGCAACAGTGAGAAGTCTGCATTCGTGCTACTTGTAGCAATTCAGGAAACTTTTTGATAACGATGCTTGATTTTTCCAGGAAGGGGATAAAAACCATAGAAATGCCGTAACGTTACACGGATATATTCAGTAACGTTTCGGAATTTTTTTACAGTGTAAAAACGATTCAGAAACGTTTGTGGAAACAGTAGTAAACTGACGTTTTCAATTTCTGCCAGTAACGTATCTTGGAAAAACCAGGAACGTTTTCCGATAAAGGATTAACCTTGAAACTTTCTGAAGGATTGGAAAATCTCCCCTGCTAAAGCCAGTCATGTCTTGGTATCCTTCTACAATATTAAGTAGGTTTACTGCAATTGATTAGAACTTACCCGATATCCCAAGAAAGCTTCAGAAGCATTGGAGCAAACTCGGCTCAGCTATGCAAAAATTGCAAGTAAGAACCAATCACATCTCTTGCTAAGGCCACTATTTAAGGGGAGCTGACTTATCCGATATTTTGGTTCCAAATTTGCAGGGGCACAAAATTAGCTTTTATGAAAAAGCCTCGTTGCAAAAAACGGTGCCCAAGCTTTAGCTGAGTTACCTGATTGATGTTTGATTATTTTATTCTGTAAATGAAAAAGAGTTAATTAATACAAGTTAGAAAACAAATTAGGTGTTCAAATGACGTTCATTACAGTAAACATTTCTCGAAACAGTTCTCTTGAATTTGTAAATTAAGTTATTTTTCTAGATTGACCTTAAGTGACATTTTACTCAACTGAACATCAATTTTTTTACGACAGCAACCAGCAAATGTTATAGCGTAATTATAAATACTAGAAATAGGGTTGGATCCAAAGCTGTCTTTGAACCAAAATGTGACTAAGGCGGCTTGTCCTCTAATAAGGATTCTATCACTTGCCTGCAATTCCTTCTTTGCAAAGCTACAGCTATCCAACTACGTATTTGCTCTCAGTGGGAGCGAAGTTAAGCTGGAAGGGCGAAAAGCCTGCATTTGTGCAACTTGTATCAATTCAGGAAATCTTTTTCCAAAAACACTTGGTTTTACGGGGGAAATGGATGAAAACCTGTGAAATCCGGAAACGTCCCACGGGAAAAACCAGTAACGTTTCGAAATGTTTTTACAGTGAGTATTTCAATTAGACTAATGTTTAAACACATATATTTTCTGGCAAAAATGTTCCCGCCTCATTGATAAAATGTTTTCATACTTTTTTCCCGGGAATCCCGATATCAATATTTAGTTCATTTGGCAGATTTCATGAGTTGACTGAAACCATTCAATCATCGCCGAACCGTCAGTTTCAAACTTAGCTTCTGTATTACAAACAACTATCGTTCAAAATTTGAATCTCTGAGTACCTTACCGAACAATATTGTAAACATAGCAAAATATGTATCATTCGTACATTATAAATAATATATGCAATAGCCGCTGACAATGAGCAAAACATGCAAATGGATATGAAGATCCGATCTCTATTTATGAGGATTTTACTCAAACGCAGATTCAAGAAAAGGGTAACAAGGAAATCATGCCCTCCCCCCTCCCGATGAGCAACGAAAGATATCCTGGAAAACTGCCCTTTTGATGAACTTACTTTTCAAAAAATTCGGCCATTTTTTCCCGTGAATAATGATTCTCTCTCCCCCCCCCCCCTTTTCACCAACCAGAAGCTGGAGCTGATCTTGTATTTTTTTCCGCTACCTGTGAAACGGCACACAAGATTGTTTAGCAGGGATGTTTCCTTCAGTCAGAAGTACTAATTTTAGTTAATGAAATGGACAGAATGAGAAAAAAGAAAAAAAAAAAAAAAACATGGATCCAGAAAATACTTTTATTTTCCCATCATTTAATTTTTAATTAATTTTTTTAAATGTCCGATTTTTCAAACAACGCGTGGTCTTTATGACGTCACAAGTGATGTACTTCAGCGCGCGAATTTCCAATCGCGCGCCGAATGTTTACGCTTGCTGTCTACAACGTTTCCAATTTATACTAATTCAGAAGCGAATTAAATATTGCGCTCCGCGCTAATAGCACATGTGAATGGCAGTTCATCATTTGTGATGTCGTGTGAAGAAGCGTAAAAAATAAAATTGAGTCTGCACACCGATGTAAAAATAATAGTAAATTTTGTCAATAGTCAACTCCTATGTTTTTCAGCATGCTCTTACAGAAAAAAATACTTTTAAAACTTCAGAAACGATCCGATTACTACCTACCACAAAAATGCCATTAATAATGTAACGGATTCGGCGCGACTTCCACTTTCTTGAAATGAAGACACAGTTCTTGATAAAAACACAGGAAATTTATTTACACTATGTACAAGAGAATTCGTTAACAACTGCTAAATTAATCATCAGCAATTAAGCAAATATCACTCAACACCGTAAACTTGACGGTTACACATGTATTTACTTCCAAATACGAAAATAACACAGCGAAATGCCTCGCTATAAACAGAGCAAATACGCTCTCAGTTCCAAATCTCAATCAAAACTCTCCTTTTTATCACGCAGGACGCCTTTATAAACATCGAAGAAGTTTCCACAACATTCTTTCTGCTTCCAGAAATGCGTAGACCCGGGGCCATCGTGAAGTCAGTCGGTTTCCCTCTTTCTACCGGGCCTGCTTCAAGATTTAATTGCGCAATCCACGTGATCCCATACTTTTAAGCGCTTCATCCCTTCTCTTCAAACTTACAATTCGATATGGAGCACGAAAGTCTTAAAACTTCAGTATCTTCAGTTGATTTTGACATATACACAGCAAACAATAGTTCTCATACATATTTCATTGAAAAAAAGATCAGAAAGCAATATAAATAGTGCAATGGTATTTTTGATTATCATACATTTAAGTATTTAACATATGTACTTTTTATGTTTTGAATTGTAATTATTCTTTTAAATTTTAATTGAGTGCGACAAAAATGCTGTAAGTTCAGATTACTGCCGTCAAAACTTAAATAAAGAAAACAGATTATTCATTACATTTTTGAAATTTGTGAGATAC
Source organism: Uloborus diversus (assembly GCF_026930045.1). Lineage (NCBI taxonomy): Eukaryota > Metazoa > Arthropoda > Arachnida > Araneae > Uloboridae > Uloborus > Uloborus diversus. The sequence continues at coordinate 72,739,489 of NC_072738.1, forward strand.
AATAATCTGAAAATAAATCTTTTGGTAGTTGATCAGTTTAAATTTGGTGTTTAAAATGACCAACTTCGAAAATTCTCAGACCTTTTAAAATTTATTAACATTTTAGAAGTAAGATCCTGATTTTACAAAATTTCGTCTTTTTGCTTATGATTATGTTAATCTTATTTGGTCGAAATAATCTGAAAATTTCAACCAGAACGTTCAAGAATAGAGTAAAATTCAGTGAGAAATTTTTTTTTCAAATAATACATAACACATTTCGAGAGTACACACTTTATTTACAAACATAAAAAATAGCATAAAACAGCTTTAAAATTGAACAAATTCAGTGATAATCTGTTACTAATGATGTGACAAAACTAATAAGCACAAAAGTTACTAATGTACCCATAAGCTACAAACTAAGGGTTTGTGTTCTCAAGTTTTCAAAAATTTGAATATTAAAAAACAGTAACAATGATCGTAAAAATGTAAGTTCAGAGGAGTTTGAACATAATTCCCCAACACATTTATTAATTGCAATAATGGTTGTTTATGTGAATTCCAGCCAAGTTTCATATGAAATCTGAGGTATAACTGCCTCTTTAACTATTTTATGGAAAAAAAAAATTCATGAGAAATTAGAAATGTAATCACATGAGGTTTCTAATTAACCAATTCAAATCCTTAATATGACACTTGAGACAGTCACTATGATACTTGAAAGTTGTTAAGAATGAAATTCGTATTTTTGTCTTTAAAGTACTTTTAAGTTTTTAATAGCAAACACTTGGATGAAATTATTTGCGATACACAGTACATTGTTTGAAAAATTATGCTGTGTAAACCTGTTGGCTTATTATGATTATATATTTAATAAATATATAACCATTGTATATGTTCATATTTCATAGTAAACTCAGAAAAATTAGAGAACGTATTTTGATCAGTTTAAAATATTTGATATCTATTAGGACTTTATTTTTATGAATATATTTCAAAATCACCCCCTATCGATTTCGTACATTCAACACAGTACTTTAAAACTATTGAAACTGAAAAGGTCTATTTAAACATACTTGTGCTTTAATGTATACTATTTACACATCGTGTCACACAGGTACCTTTTTTAAAATCTTTCCGCATAAAATTAGTTGAAATAAATTCAATTTGACTCATCTTTAAAAATGACCTAAATCTTACATTTTCAAACATATTAACCTTTAGAACTGTCAATTTTTATTGTTACCTTTCTTTCCTGTCAACGAAAATTAACTAAATCACAACATTAATTTGATTAACAAATGATAATAATCAGAATTCTGAACGATTTTTAGTACATGTAAATGTAGTCACTTTTTTGTGATTCAGACTAAACTTAAATTGCTCTTTTAATAACAGGCAGATATCCTCACACGTTTTTTACGAAATATAGAATAAATAAATTAAATAATACTATAAAAAGAAAAATATTACTTACTCAATTTTTAAGGCATTATCTCCTGTTAGAATTTTGAATTTTCTAATTCTCATCCAAGTCTGCATATCTGTAACGGACAGCAAACTCGACTCGAACTAAATGCTCTTTGTAAGCAAACGCCGTTCTGTCGATAGCCGCTGGTCGTAGGGTTGGGGACCATGGGATTACTTGGATGACTCATCCCAGGAATTCGCTCGCTTGAAGCAGGCCCGGTAGAAAGAGGGAAACCGACTGACTTCACGATGGCCCCGGTAGACCGTTATCAAATTTTATCAATGAAAAGAAAAAGAAATAGGGGGTCGTATACTTTGGCGGAATGAAAAGGAGTTGTATATTCATTACGGGAAACTATTTACAGGTTACGTTACTACAATAATTACTATTTACAGGATTTGTAACAATAATATGGTTTTTAATGTTTCTTTTTGGCATTGGAATATTTGCTTTAGTCCGTACAAGAAAGAAATTATCAAAAGAACATATAGACGTATCCCCCCCCCCCCAAGCATTGGCATCTAATTAATACTTATTTTCTTCTGTCCACCAGTAAATATTGTAATTGACAACTACATAAGGGGAAAAGAATGTTTCAATAGACACTTGGCAAGGATTTGAATCGTGGAACGCCGGATTTGGATCTTAATCGTGCAAATCTCTCGTGGATGCTTTGCGAGAGACTTATTACGGAAAAAGTAGACAAAGAAAAACTGGGTAGTGTTAAGATCGAATCATTACTTTTGTTGATGCAACTAAAATTCCTGTAAGAGGACAGGCCGGCTTATCCGACATTTTGGGTCCAAGATAAATTTGAATCCAACTCTGTTTACAATATTTGTAAATACGTTATAACATTTGTTGGTTAATATGTCGTAAAACAATTGATATTCAGTTCAGTAAAATCTCACTCAAGGTAAATCTAGAACGATAACTTAATACGCAAATTGCACAAAAATTTTTCGGGAATTGTTTACTGTAATCATATGTTTAGCTCTTTTTTCTCACGACCCTAAACTTTGACTTCCACTCGAGGGCCACCAAATCAAATTAGAGAGGAAAGAAGCTTTACATTTTTCTTTTCACAATACTAGTAAAATATCTTGAAAGTTATTATTACAATAAAAGGAAGTAAACATTATTTACAATAAATATTTACTTCCTTTTATTGTAAAGTTCCAGAGACCACTGGCTTCCAACGGGAATGCTTCTGAATTTTTAAGGAGGCTTCCGAAATAATTTCAGGAAGGTTACTGAATATTACCGGAGAACTTTCCTGGTTTTTGCAAGGTATGTTACAGGCAGAAATTGTGCACATCGGCTGCCTATTATTTTTCAGGAACGTTTCTGAATCGTTTTTACAGTGTTTAGACAGTTCTAAGCAGAGTAATCAACTTCTTCTGTATTGTGAGTGATTAAAAAGAAGAGAAAAATCTCACAACTATGGTGAATTTTTATGATTTTTTTTCACCAATTCATTTTTTACGAGCACTCAGTTACCACCAGCATATATTGCGGTCCTTTTGCGCTAGTTATCAGTTAGCTCGACTGTATATACACTGTAAAAAAAATTACTGGGTATTTCCGTGCTGGGATTTTAATGCTTTTTATCCACTTCCTGTAAAAATCAAGTATCATTGTCAAAAAGTTTCCTGAATTGCTACAAGTCGCACGAATGCAGACTTTTCACTGTTGTGAAAAATATTTTTAGCTCCAAATTTCAAGATTAACTGAATGTATTTATAAAGGGCATCGGCTTCAGTTCAATTACTGTCCGTCCGTTCTAATTAAACTCTCAAAGGAAGCTAATAAGTGTGGACTAGGGCTGGGCGATATACCGATACATCGTCATATATCGATACATAACTATTATCACGGTAACGATATTTAGATTTCTATCCGTCCGATATATTGGTTGAAACAGAAATACAGGACATAATTACGGAGAAATTGAAATACTGACTCAAAAATACATAACTTTCTATAGTTCTGTATGATGGATGAGGGCTTGAAATTTCAAGAAATTAACTGCATTCTTCAATCAGTTATTTTATTTTTAATTATAGTACAGTGAAACCTGTGTAAGTTGACCACTCGCGGTGCAGTACTTTGGCGGTCAACTTAGACAGGTGGTCAACTTATAAAGGGCGGTAATGTTTTTTTTTTTTTTAATTTTTTTGTCATTTCTTGCACTATGTATTCATTTTTTGTAGAATTCACCTTTACTCTTTCTGTTCAACTCACTTTAATTGTTTAACATTATTGAAAGTGAAACAATAATTAAAAATACTATTCAAATAATTTTGATATTTTTTCCTTGTTTTTAACTATATTAGACACTGTAGTTTTAAAAATTTCATATATGCCAGCTAATTTTCTTTGGCTTTCTAAATTTTCAATTAATTTTAATGTTTCATACTTTTTATTAATCTCAAAGTTCAACTAACTTTCTCTTTGAAGCTTTTTTATGCAAAACTTATAGCACTAAAATCAATAAGCGCGACTCTCCCAGTTCATAAAGGCAAAATTAAAATGTCCTATCTCTTAATCCCTTGCACCAGAAACATATAACTTTACTCATTAGCAGGCGCAGATCTGCGTACCCGTAGTGCGAGGGGCCCGCATCCTTAAAGGGGCTAACGACCCTAGAAATTGAAGAAAAAATAGAAAGAAAAATAGTACTAAGACTTATTCACTTTAGTAATAGACACTTTTGGCCACTAGGGAAAAGCCCTACATATTTTGTTGCAGGGAGCCCAAAATGTATAGATCCAGGCCTGCTCTTTTCCTGTGTTGTCACAATATATTGCAACTGAAAGAAAAGAATTTGAACTTTTCTACTGACACCTATTTTCACTGAGCAGAGTACAAAAAGCTATCTCAAATAGAACAACAAATGAAACACAAGTTTGGAGAATCAAGAGCAGCATAAGCTTTATGCTGCTGTTTAGTTAGTAAAATGCTAGTCTGTCATCAATGCGTTAAAAATTCTTGGAAAGCTATCAAATAATAATAATAATAATAATAAATAAGTAAATAATAAAATAATTTGCTGAAGAAAGTTTAATAAAATAAACCAAGTGGTCAACTTACAAAGGGTTTTTTACAATACTCCAAACCAAATTTGGTGAACATTAGTGGTCAAGATAGAGAGATGGTCAAGTTACACAGGTTTTCTTACATTATATGAGATAGGACTAATTCCGTTCCTGACAAAAGCGGTCAACATAGACAGGTGGTCAACTTACAAGGGTGGTCAACTTTACAGGTTACAAGGGAAAATTGACAACAGGGCCGCCGAAGGTCAAGGTGGACCCATTGTCAGATTGGTCTCCGGATCCCATCCCCCTAAAAAGTTTTCAAGAGCGGTGTCCTTCTAAGAACCACGCCCCTAGTTTCTGACAAGGCTAATATGGCCTCTCGTAGGGCCTGAAAGTGAATGCGTGTTGGTTAAAAAAGCATCTGAATACAACAATTAAAAATTAACCATGCAGGTATCAACACGGTTCATAATTCTAATTAAAACGTAAACCATTGATATTACGCTGAATAAAAGGTTTGTGAAATATATTGAACAGAAATGTTTGTATTAAAATAGAAATAAAAAACGAAAAAAACCTAATGAGATGAAATAAAATACGCCGTCAGCTCAATCATTTTCATCCGAGCTGTCTATCAAAAAGCGCGCAACTCATATCATAACTGAATGAAAATAGTAGCTTTATCTTTGATATTTTTTATTCCGATCATAACACGGTAATCCAATTTTAAAGCGTAACCCTGAGACTGAACTCTTCTTACCAGACATTATTGTTAATGCGCGGACATAGTGTTTTTTGAGAAAGTTGTACGCATTAACATTAATGCGCGAAAATAGTGTTTTTTGTGAAAGTTGTACGCATTAACGTTAATGCGATGACATAGTGTTGTTTGTGAACGACGCATTAACGAAGATGGAATTGAGTTCTACCATGAATGGGCTTATGTTCTTTGCATTTTCGGAAGAGTAACAAGTTCCAAGTACGATTGAAAAAGCTGAGCTTGTCGATTTATTGGATGGATAGCCAATGATGGATTACCAATGGACATTTATTGGATGGTTTAAAAAGATGGTATACCTAAGACCGTCGGATAAAGATAAAAAGTAAGTACATTTCTAAGCATTTTTTAAAATTTACTAATGTAACATAAATGAATAATATACATAATTCAAGAATTTTAAAAATTATGAAAAATTTTATTGAAATAAAAAAATGTCTTATAATTTATTTAAAAACGCTAAAAAAAAACGCCAAAAGTTTACTGCATTAATTTTGATAATATTCAGATTTTTTCAAAATAATAATAATAATAATAATAATAAATAAATAAATAAATAAATTTTTTAATTTTAATTTTTTCCCTCGAAAATATTTAAGTTACACATCAAATTGCAGTACATTTATAGCTGCATTCTTTAAAGATTTATTATTAGTATTTTACTTAATCTTACTCAACTTTAATGTCTTAAAGTAAAAGCTATTAAATGACTAAAAACAAACTATTTAAGACATCAATACGAAATATAGTTCATAGTAAATTCAAATTATCGAGACTGCTCAAATTAAAAGATTTAAATAAAATATTGAATTGAATATCTAAAACTTTTTAATTTCGAAGCACTTTTGTCATACCATTGAGCACGCCCTCTCCCCCCCCCCTCCAGAAAAGTTTTGAATTAGAGAAATAACATTATATTTGGAAATGTTTTTTGTTGTTTTTCGATCCTTTGCACCCCTCCCTCCCCCAAAGAATGTATCGATATATCTAAAATATCGATATTTGGCGAGCGATATATCGCGGTATTAAAATTCTGATATCGCCCAGTCCTAGTGTGAACTACGTTGCTTTGCAAGAATTGCAGGCAGGTAAAATTCTCGTCACTTACTTGCAAATCTGGTTTAGCTTTGGCCATATTTGCAATAAGGCTCTTAGAATCAGGAAGATGCCGAGCTATTATATTATAAATTCTTAAGTTTACTCTAATTTTCGAGACACACGACTGGCTTTTAACGTTAAGATTTCTGAATTTCTCAGGAGGCTTCCAGGATAACTTCAGGAAAATTACTGAATTTTAGCGGAAAATATGACTGGATTTTACAGGATATGTTATCGGCAAAGAATGGGCAAATCAGCTGTCCCATTATTCCCAGAAAGGTTTCTGAATCGTTTTTACAGTGTATCTAGAACTAACGAGGGCGAAAATAATCCGTCTTGCGCGAAAAACGAGGACAGACCGCAAACATGTAAGCACGATTACGCTGAACCTTTCCTCCGGCAAAAGGTAAATTCAGGTTGCGCTAATGCTAATGAGAAGCAATATACGGGGTATTCCGTTTAACCTGCAACACCTCTAATTTACCGTTAGAGTAACCGTTAATCAACCGTTAGTTCTACATTGTAAAAGCGATTCAGAAACATTCCTGGAAAATAATAGGCAGCTGATATGCCCAATTTCAACCAGTAACATATCTTACAAAAATCAGGAACGTTTTCCGATAAAAGTCAGTAATTTTCCTGAAATACTGGGAAATCTTCCCTGTTAAAGCCAGTCGTGAACCTTCTAGAAAAGTTAAATAGGTTTAGTATATTTGGTTTTAACCTTCCTGGTTTACCAAGAAAGCTCCAAAAGCATTAGCGCAACCACGGCCAAAGACTATGCGAATAATTGCAAACAAGAACCAAACATATTCCTTGCCTGCAATTCCTGCTTCGCAAAGCTGCAGCTATCTAGTGACTTATTTGCTCCCATTGGGAGCTTAATCAATCCAGACGAGTCATAATTAAACTAAAGCCGATACACTTAATAAACACGCTCAGTCACCCTTTAAACTGGAAGCAAAAAAAAAAAAAAAAAAAATTACACACGCGAAAAGTCTACATTTGTGCATCTTTTAGCAATTTAGGAGACCTTTTTGCGAAGATACTTGATTTTGCGGGGAAATAGGTGAAAACCTCTGAAATCCCGAAACGTTCCACAGAAATAACCAGTTACGTTTCGGAATATTATTAGTATAGATGCGTAGGGGAGATCGGGGCAAGATGACGAATACCTTTATTTTTTCGTTTTCCAGAAGGTAACAGCATCAACTGGATAACACTGGCTCTCCTATCCGCTGTTCGCTCAGAAATAGTATATAGACGCTGAAATCGCCATATTTGTGTTAGTTCTGAAGCTCTGATTGTTTATAGTTGCCACGATATAACTTTTGCGCATATGTAAATAAGCTCTGCTATAGATACAGATAAGATTTCTCGTGTTTCTTTAGTATTTATGAATAACTTAGTTTAAGTACTACATATTACCATGAATAAAAGTCAATAAATCGCCATCCTTTATGGCAATAGAGACGAATCCGTTCAAACAGGCAGTCCGGGGCACGATGACGGGCCGAAACGCGGGGCAAGATGACGAGCTCTTTGGTGATGAAAATGAGAATACTAATGCTAATACTCACTCCTTGATAGTAGAAAACCAACATATAAACCCTCCAGACGAAGCAGAACTTACGGCAATTGCTGATTCCGATTCACCAAAGAAGCCTGTTAGTGTTTCTGATTTCAATGCATTGCCTAAAACAACTCAATAAGAGAAAAAAAAGAAAGGGCAGAAAACTGAGCTCAAACATTTTTACAAGAACACCCATCAGAGAAATGTCAGAACAAGGAGCAAAATGGAAGGAAAAAATAGATTATTTAAAAAAAAATATGGGAAAGTAATCCCGTGAAGCTAAGAAATAAGTAAAAACAACTCGAACTAAGTTCCTGTAGATCCAAGTCTATACAATTCGTGCCAAGCAATCCAGTTGCATCAACTTCAAAGGATGGTGTTATAATATGCCCTGGTTGTCGAGAGGAATATTGGGACCATCCAACAGATAAATGGATCCAGTGCTGTAGAAGCCAAGAGTGGTGGCATGAGGAATGTTCTAATTATGAAAATGGCATTTTTATTTGTGCCCATTGTTAGTTGCACAACTTAATACTTCAACATTACGCTGCAATGTATTATGCTTAATTTGATACTTGGTAAGATGTAGAAACACAGTTATTATTTGTTAAACTAAATAACATATTCAAATCATAAACTATGTCCAACCTTTTTCAATGTTGTCATCTTGCCCCAACGTCAAAGTCATCTTGCCCCAGTACTGGGGCAAGATGACGATTTGTTAAAGTTATGAAAAACTAAAAATATCCCTCATTATTTTTATCTTAAAAAATAAATGGTGTACTTAATTTAATGCTACAAAGGACTATTGTAACAGCTCATGCAAAATTAATTTTACTATTCTTAAAAATACATTAATAAACAACGAAAATTGTTAACATAGTCATCTTACCTCGGTCTCCCCTACTTAAAATTGCAAAAATGTTCAAAATCAGATGCTGAGTTTAAGTACTGAAAATTTGAAGTGAAAATAAAAATGAGTCGAAAAATACAAAATTTAACTTTTTATACAGGCCCCATGTTCCCTAACTTATATTTTCGGAAATAATCTCCATTAAAAGACAATTCCAACACAAAAAGTTTGAAATTAGTACGACCAATATTCTCCGACATATGAAACGCAGTGTTTTGTGACTTACACCACTTTACACTCGCCGTCAATAACACCTTTTGGGGGAGAAATATAGCGGTTAAGAAGTGTTTAAAATTATATGCGTGCATAGATTGTGATTTTTCAAATTGTTCGAGGTTTTGCAGTGTGTTTTGCGTGTCACGGCATAACATTTGCATTTGTTTTGGAATATCAATGAAAACTATAAATACCTTGTTTTTTTTTCTTACTTTGATGAGCTGTCATTCTTCTGAAAGAGCGATAAATTCCAATCTCATCTTTTATATGGTTCCCTAAAACTTTGAACTAGACTATCTCCTTGAGTTTTGGTCGCACAAATGTCAAGTTTTTTGTGTCAGTAATAGTGTTCAATGGAGTTTATCTCCCAAAATATAAGTTAAGGGACCTGAGGCCCGTATAAAAAGTTACATTTTGTTTTTTTTAACTCTTTTTTTTATTTTCACTTCAAACTTTCACTATCTTAACTGATCATCTTATTTCGAACATTTTTACAATTGGAAGTATGCATCTAGGATTAACGGTTGCGAAAATAGAGGTTTTTGCAGATTAAAACGGAACACCCTGTATAGCGTCATAGAATTTTTTTGAAGATTCGTTAAAACATTCTTTTCTTAGTATTTTACTACAAAAATTAATATACTGGTTAACAGAGATGAGTCTTACAAGAAGCTTAGATTTTTTAGTAAGTATACTAGTTGTGCGGTGTAAAGCATTATGTATATTTAGCAGTGTATTTAAAAAAGAACACGGTATTGTTCAAACAAATTTATAACGGAACCACACAATTTTCACGTGTGCTTCAAATATTTCATTGAAATAGAGCAACCAAATTTTTAAAGGCTAATTGGTTTGAAATGTTTTTTTTTTCTCTGTAAAATATAAAAATCATTTACGATTTAGAATAGAATAAGTAAAAGGATCATTTTCTTACGAAATGAATTTCTTTTAAAGAGAAGAATTCCCAAAAGTCATTCTATTTTTAGACTAAAGAAACTTTCAGCATGTTAACGAAAGAATGCAAACTTTTGCAGAGTAAATTATCCACGCTTTTACGTGAAAATTGTCTCTCCACTAAAAATAAAAGAGGAAGTTTTTTAAATTTATTTTTACCTTTAGGAAATTCTATTTTTTTTACGAAAACCAGTTATTGCAGTTGTTTTGTTGTTTAAAAAAGAAATGTTTTATGCAGAAATGTTTTTGCGTTTAGGTCAAAGATTCAAGTTCTTTCAAGAAGAGGTGAAGATAAATAATGCCATTACGTTAGAATACTTTTAAGTATATTACAGGTTTTAGTTTTTACATGAGAACTCCCTTTCTACAAAAAGGAAATGATTTTAATTAAATCAAGGCAAAAGTTTAAACGAAATTTATCTTCTCTTCCCCTAGGGTTAAAAATAAGGCCATATGAACATAAACCACATTGCGAGAGCACCAAGATTTTCGAATAGAAAAGTTTTATTTCTGGGTAGATGCTAATAAAAAACCCCCAAAAGAACATACTATTAAAAATGTAAATCATTCATAGTAAAAATAGTAGTGGTAATCACACTTAAGTCACCACAGTAGGGATGTTTCACACTTTAGTTTTCCTCAGAAAGCATTTTTTCTCAAAACATGTGACTTCTAGGACTTCATCCAGACACTTTCTATCAAGCATTGAATATACATTATCCGTGTGCTTTGAAATATGTCTTATTACTCTACCAAAGGGAGTGGTTTAACCTCAAGAACATTTGTCTCATACTCGCTGAAATATGATATCTGTTAGTGTGTGCTTGAATAAAAAAATAAGATATTCAACTGAGTAACTATATAAAAGTTAAAACTGAGCGATTCTCTTCCTGTAATTAAAAACTTAGGCTAATTACTAAGGTCGTGCTATTGTACATTGTGTGCAAAACTTTCGTTGTAGGCTGAAATTACTCTTATTTTAACAAAAAATAATTCAGGGAAAAATATTATGAAAGTTTAAGAATTTAAAAATATAATAGTTCAATATCTTACAAAAAAAGTTCGTTATCAAGAAAATAATCCTAGAAAATGGAAATTCATTTTATTGTTTTCCACTAAGATGAAAAATTACTTGGTTTTAATGCTTTACTTTTTTTAGATGTTTGCCTATGTTATCTTACACAATCGTGAGCAAGTAAAAAAAAAGTACAACAACGCATCTTTAATATTTTCTTTGAGCATTTTACTAACTAACTTGTCTTTTAAATTTCCTTTATCTTATTGAATTCTTATGAAAAAATGCTTGTTCTTCTGAAAACTACGAACTCGTTAATATTTACTAAAGCTGGGATATATTAAACAGTTTTAAAACTGAAAAAGATTAAATTGAATGTCCAACTTATGCCATAAAAATAAAGGTCGATAATTTAGATATATTTTTTTAAGCTATACTAATATTATAAAGAGAGAGAGAGTGCGGATTTTTGTATGTTTATATGTTCGAGATCATTTCCGGAACCATCGGAACCATTTGAAAAATTATTTCACTACATAAAAAGTGCATTACTACACTGTAAAAACGATTCAGAAACGTTCCTGGAAAATAATAGGCAGCTGATATGCCTAATTTCTGCCAGTAACATATATCTCAGAAACCAGGAACGTTTTCCGATAAAATTCAGTAACCTTCCTAAAAAAAACTCAGAAATCCTCCCATTTAAAGCCAGTCGTATCTTCGGAACTTTAGAGTAATCAGCTTGGCACCTTCCTGATTAATCAAGACAGTTGCAAAAGCAGTATTGCAAAAATGGCCAAAGCTAAGCCAGAATTGCAATTATTAAGCATCTCGCTTGATTGATTGCAATTCTTGCAAAGTTGTCCATACTTATTTGCTCCCATTGGGAGTTTAATCAGTATGGACGAGCCGTAATCAAACAAAAGCCGATACACCTTATAAATACTCTTAGTTAATCTTCAAACTGGGAGCTAAAAATATTTTACAACAGAGAGAAGTCTGCATTTGAAACACTTGTAGCAATTCAGGAAACTTTTTGACAATGATACTTGATATTTCCAGGAAGTGGATAAAAACCATTAAAATCCCGAAACGTTACACGGAAACACTCAGGAACGTTTCGGAATTTTTTTACAGTGTATAGGAAACTAGGGTTTTACGTTAGAGGGGTTTTTTGGACCACCCTGTGTATCCAAACACATGAAACTAAAAAAGATTATCATGGGTGATTTCCGAGAACGTAACTTGTTGGCGTTAACGAGAGATTTTAATGGACGTCGAATCAATGCATGCATTGCTTTAAAAAAAATGTTGTTTCAACATTTAGAGCCACTAAAAGTAAATCACATTAATTCATAAGGTAATTAATTTCTTTGAAAACTACGGACAATTATCCTCATATATATAGTAATAGCCAATGATCGAGTAACGCTCGTGACGTCATCAACAATGAAACTCGCGTCACGGCATGATAATTTGATAATATGTTTCGGTAATGTCTAACACGCAGGGAAAGGCATTATCGTGTCAAGGCTGAGCTCTATTTGGTAACTTAAGTGTTTTACTGCTAAAACTGTGTCATTTTAGGTGAATGAAGAAACGAAAATGGTCAACAAGGAGCGCTAACTACTGGAGTTTAGGGTGAATCCACTGGAGTTAGGGTTAAAATTTTAACTATCAAAATATCACCAAACAAGCAATTGCTTCGTTGAAATGTAGAAGCAATTTTTACCCGGGCGATTTTGTAGAGTAAAAAGGATGATTAAACGATGAAAATTTTGATGCGCATTTCTTTTCGTACCCGAATAGTATACACATAACTAATGAAATCTTTCAGATTTTATTAAATCAAATTACATTTTATAATATTGATTAAAGTAGCAAACGACTTAAGAATATTAAATTTCTGAAAACTGATTTTATCGCAAAATATTCTTACTTAAATATTTTTTTGGTTATTGCAGGAATGCAACATTTTTTCCGTCGATTTTTATCCCTCTGTGTAATTTAAAACTTTCTTTTCTCGATGAAGCAAAAGTTTAAAGCGATTATGTAGAAAGAAAATGAGTTAAAAAAGTGACTCGACCTTCTTTTATTTGAAATCCAATTTTCGTGTTAGAACAGGGACCATTTAATCCGAAAAGTTTACATATTTAAAAATGCCTCAACAATTCTAAAGCATATTATCGAGGGTGGTTAAAAATGTTGCACATTTTCTTTTACACTGAGAATGATTCGGAGAGCTGCAATTTTCGGCTTATAACTTTTTCTCACTTTAAATCAAAAAAATACAAAAAGTTGCTTTAATAACTTTTCTTTTTCTTTGCATTTCAGTTTTTCTGCTTCATTCTTACTTAAGCTAATTTGTAGTCCTTTTTAAATTTCTGTCAAGTTTTTTGTCTGTCATTACAGATATCCTTCGGTGTAGAGCAGTGGTTACCAACCTTTTCGAGCCCATCGCACTCTTCTCTCTCTACACATTTTTATGCAATAAACTCAATTTCGTACATGAAGCGTCCTTTTTTTCTTTCTATTTTTGTGATAAGGTCTCTTACCTTTTTAAATTTAATGTGCGTTTCCGTTTTCACAACGAAACCAGAACTGAAGCGAATTGACAAAGCTTTAAAGCACTGAATCATCATACAATAATTCATTAGTGAGAGAGTGATCGAAAAACACCTCTGCAATATAATACATCAAAAGCTATTTACAAAAACTGAAGTGTACTAACTTAAAGTAGTAATTAACATTCGGTGTGATTTTGGCTGTTAATTAAAGGCATTTATATATTTCTTTGTTGTTTCCTATCATTATGAACTCTTCATGTTTTTGCGCGGAGATCAAAGCTCGCCTTTTTACTGACGCAGTCTAATTATTTTTTTAAGTTTTATGAAAGGTAATTATGAACTTCACAATAAATGTCGGTTTTTCTTGATTACTTTGGGGTTTTCGTTTAGTATTATATGCATACAAATATCTGAAGTATTTATAATATTAAGTTAGCAAGAAAAACATTTTGTCGCCTGATGTTTGCCATGATACTTTTTAAATCTTTGAATGAATTGTATATACAGAAAACAATAGTTCCAAAAATTTCTTTCAGTGTTACGTAAAAATATTTGAATTATAATTTCGTCTTTTTTAAACCGTCATACAATATCAGCAATAATTGTTAGAGCAGCTATAAGTAACCTTAAAAAGGGATGGGGGGGGGGGGGTGCGGCTTAGATCAAAAATCCATTCCTAAATCCAGATGCTTAAATTCTACATCCTCGACAAATAGAACTGATTATAATCCAGTGAAACTCTTTACCTAATGTCAGAAGAAAAGTATATTTACCCTAATTAAAGGTTATTGTCCAAAACCATCATTTGCACTTTTGAGACATTTTTATGTATAAATTAGCACCTTTTCCGATTTCTAAACTTTTTATTTATTTTAATTTTTAACTTTGGTTTTTAACTTTTCTTTTGTTAATTATAACGAACCATTATGTTATCGTATTATGCATTAAGTGCCATCAGCTTCCTAAACACATTTTTGAACTTAAAAAATAACGTTTTGTATGTACTGCGTGTGTAAATAAACAGTCATACCTGCAAAACGTCAAAATCATCATTTTATAAAGAGCGGATTTTTAACTTTTTTTTAAAAGAGCCGATATTTTATATTTTGATACATAATTGTTCCGTAATACTGAAATACACAGGCAATAAAATTCGAAGTTAAAAATTCTAGAAATAAAGCACCCATGCAAAAGAATGGAGAATATAAGAGAAATCTCTAAAACTCATTTCTTAGATAGCATAAAAATTAAAGCTAACATCGATACACACAATGGTTAGTAAAAGATTGGAGCCAACTGCAGGGCCATAGCCAGAATTCCAGTTGGAGGGGGGGGGGGAGGGCGAGTACAGGCGCAACGAGATAGTGGTTTGTTTTGTCACCCCCCCCCCCTCATGTGAACCTCAGAAATTGTTTGAAATTTTAGTCCTCCTCTTCCCCTTAAATAACATTTTGTGCAATTTTTGGTAGGATGAAGGCAGAAAAATCGGTACTCTCTCGTGGATTATTTCCGAAACTGAAGTCCTGAAATTACAGTTTTGAATTGGCTTTGGTGGAAAGAGCATGGGAGTCAGAAGCTATCTTCTAGGGAGGCCCAGATGCCCCTCCCTGCCCCCTCTAGCTACGCCCATGGTCAAATGCAACCGTTCAACAATTTTAAGGTGCCATGTGGGATGTGACTTTAAAAGAAAAGTGTTTCATTTCATTAATTTTGTTGTGAAATGTTGTGTATCCTTAACATTAATGTTGTAACTCATTAATACTGCACTCGAGGGGGGGGGGGGTAATTATAGAGCAAAGAATGTTTTGCGTGTTTTAGTTCTTTTAGAAAACTCTTAAACTTGAGCATCTTGTTAACTTAATGAAGGATTTTTCTCACGAAATGTCTGGTTCTACATGCTTCGAGAACTTTTCATTTTCATTCGTATTTCCATGCCTATGAATTGAGATTTAGCCGTAATCACTACTTAAGTAAATGTTAACAAAAAATGTGTCAGTCAGTAGGTCTACTACCAGACCACGGATTGTATGGAAAAGCAAACATCCGGTTCACAGGTGGAAGTGGACGCATCTATTAGTTTCTAGGGAGGTCAGCTTGTAGATGCATGTCAGCCTCTAAATTAAGCAGAGTCTCATTCATATGAGCGGAACACGCGCATTAAATTTTTACATTTCCCTCTAATTCAGATAGACTCGTCTTAACTGGACGTTTGTCAATTCCATACAATCCGTGGTCAAACGGTATTTGCACCAATATCGGTAATAGTCAAGAAAATTGCGCGTATAAGAAAGAAATGAGTTAAAGAACCTGAAGAGATATAACAAAATATAGGTCAATAGAAGATATGAAAATATTTTTGGGGGTGCAAAATATGATTAATCGTTGAAAAAATCCTAACATCGAATGACTTTTTACAGGTAGAGTTGTTTCGTTTTTTTAAATATGTTTTTCTAAATATTGTTTTTTTTTGAGCAATCACGATTGCTTATTGTTCTCACTTGACCGTCCTTGATGTTACGGTTCCTTTTTCAGCTTGAACCAGGGTCCTATGCAGCACCACCGCCCGCCGTCCTCCAGGCGCGGCTGTCCCCCGGTCCTGAGCTATCCGCTTCTCCTGGTCGGAGGCGTCCATGTCCTGCACACACGCACGCTCACACATACAAATACACGACTTCACACACTCCTACACACACACATACACACACTCATGTCTGCACACAGACACAAACACACATGCCTACATACACACACACACGAACGCCTACACGCACACGCGCGTACACAACACTCATACACATGCATACATACACTTACACACACACGCACCCACACACATGCGCCTACACAAACACACACGCGCATACAACCGCTCGTGATTGCGAAAAACATAATTTGAATTCAAGATGAAAAAAATTCGAATTAATATTTTTTCATTTATTTATTTTTTTTTTTAAATGTTGTTCAGGAGCTTGACAGAAAAACCATTATATACCTCAGTTTTTAGCTTCGAAACTGTAATAACAGCAGTAGGTAAATTTTATCAACAAAGTACACTAGTAATCCAACAAAATGGTGAGAGTGAACAGTGTTGTAGTACAACAGGTTTAAAATTCCATCTTTTTACCCATAATAATTGAACTCGTTCCTAGCCAAGGAGAGTGACGTAAGAACCTTGTGACAAACTTTAAAATGTTGTAACTTTATTATTTTATTCATTAATGAAATTAAAACACTATTGTTTAACAGCTTTAAGTATGCGTGACTTAGTGCTACAAATTGAATTTGTATGATTTTGACATCCATTTTTTAAAATACGTTAAGTAATAATTAGAGAAACATACTTTGAAACGCCAGGAGAGTAACTTCCTGGTTATTAAAAAACTTTACCAGGAAAAAATGAATGAGTTATTGTTTAATTATAAATAGTATAACAAAATTATTTCTAACTGTTGAAAAAGGAAAAAAAAAGTATCTTTTAAACAAAAAGGTTAATATTCCGTAAGGTCTCAATAAAATTTAATGTAAAAATGAGAGAGCGAGAGAGGATATTTGAAGAGATTAAAATCATAGCATCTGCTTCTTTTCTTTCTACTTAGTTCATTGAGTTTCTCTTTTTTGATGCATTTTTCCCTATTTTTTCAATTACATTTTGGTTCAAGTTTCAAAGTGGATTATGCTGTCACCTTATACAAAATTATGTTTTTCAATCTGAAAGCATTTATACTTGTGCTATAAAATCTCGTTAATAAAGGGATCTCATGAATACCATATATTTTTTCCTAGACATTATCATTTTTTTTATGATAATGCTTAGGATTTACTTGTCAATCATGAGGACCTATTATGCTTAAACAAAGGCTTAAAAAGTGCATTTACTTTAGCATAATGCTCAGGATTGTGAAAACGCTGCCAATAAAGAATGTTACTAATCAGTGACAATATGAACTACATTGTAAAAAAAAAAAGAACTCCAAAACATTACTGATAAATAAAAGTCAGAAACAACGTTTAAAAGCGCAAATAAAAGATTGAAAAGTTTAAAAGGCAAACATGTTTCAGAGGCAATAGCCTCCTTTCCTCAGTGCAAAGCAAGCAAATGTGATGGAATACGGTTGTGAGAGAGTTTAAATACAAAAGGGGGCGGGAGAGGGACCAATCAGATCTCAGCGCGCACTGAGGCACGATTTGACGCATCCGAACATGTAAATTTGAACCTATCGATTAAGATTGGAGAGATATACGGATAAAAGAGTCATTGTAAAGATAATTTAAATTTTTGTGCACATAAAAGGCTTCCAGAAAATCTAAGTCCCCTACATTTGTAGGTCAGCAAATAATCTTGGCCTCTGAAAAAACAAAATAATGCCCTCTGTCCCAACAATGTTTTTCAATCGAAGATTTGTTCAGTTCCTGTTTTTTTTAACGTGGTTTTCATGTTCCTTTAAACGAAACTTAAGTGATCGCCTTGTCTTCCACGTACATATCCAATTTTACATTGGCAATTAATATGACTGATGCCCCACTGATCGAGTGGTTGGATTGGTCCTTCAGTTTGGTAAAAGAAAGTTTATTTCTAGGTCTTTAAATAAGGCGAAAATCAAACTTGCTGAGAATTCTAGAAATGCGAAAGGATAGTTTTGAATAAAACGGTAAAATTACAAAATTTGTTGACGAAAACCTTGGTTTCTTGGGAGTTTTATTTCGGGTTGAGAGTTTGTAAAAAGCCTCGTCAACAATTTGAAGAGGAAAACCTCTGTCAAGAGCAACACTCCTCAAAAAATTCAGTTCTTCAATAAGTAGGGTCTGATCAGAATAAATATTTATGACATGGTTGACAAATGTATAAAAGGCAGACATTTTTTGTTTCATCGGATGGCACGAACTAGAGTGGGGGAAGACAGATTGCAAATGGTTTGCGATAAACAGTACTAGGAAATTCATTACTGTTTTTTTTAATTAACGCATCCAAAAGAAATGATTATTTTCAATTTCAGCAGTAAACTGAATATTAGAATCAACGAAGTTAATTAAATCGATAATATTTGGAACAGTATCAGCTGTGCCGTCCAAGAGGGTAAAAGTGTCGTCAACATATCTGAGCCAGATTGGAAAGTCAAATAGTCTAAACAATTTTTGTTGAAAGTATTCTATATAGATTCCACTGAGGATAGGGTTCAAGTGGTTACCTATAGCGAGGCCATCGCCTGATAATTTCCATGGAACGTTACAGAAGTCCACAGGTTTTTATCCACTTCCTGGGAAAATCAATAATTATCTTTGTCAAAAAGTTTCCCGAGTTGCTACAAGTTGCACGAGTGCATTTTCTCTCTGCACCAGATTGACTTGTTTCTTAATTAATTAGTGCAGCATATATATGGTTTTCTAATCTAGCGAAAGTGCTAGGCTCAAGTTGGTCCAAGCTCTGAGTTAAGGAGTAAAATATTACTAGAGACCATGAATTTGAAAGCGACTTTTCAAACTTTCAAAACGGCCATTTTGCTATGTTCAGGAGGCAATAAAGCTGTGAAACTTTATACAAGATATTTTGGACCCTGGGAAAGGGGTGCTCTTTGAAGCGTTGCTTTAAAAATAATTTCCTTATGCGTAAGTCCTATGCAAGGTATATTAAATATAACTTGCCTTGCCTGCAATATTCGAGTCGAACCGAACCATTGTTTCGGTCACTCGTCTGGACATTGCTAATTCTGAATTAGCTACCAGTTTGTTTGGCAGTCTAGGCTTCCCTAAGAGGTTTTCCGCCTCCAGCTTTGTCTCTCCTATGCCGGGCTGATGAGTGTTAATAAGCACGAAACTGCAGTCCTCGGCTGGAATTGATTGTGCTGGCTATTGGGCGGTAACTTACTGAATACACAAATGTATTTATTCAAATCCACCTATAGTTGGGCCAAGTCAAACCTGATAGCGTCGTAATGCTGAGATTAGGACATGCTTGTAGCAGGGCCGCGCCGTCCCTATGTGCAAGGTCGTGCAGGGCACGACGGCGCCAGAGTCAAAAAGGCGCCGAGCTCTACCGATCAAAAGTGTTCCAAATCGGGGAAAAAAAATCTCCAACCGAAAAAAAAAATTGACCGTTTAATTTTTGAATGGTGGTGGTGAAATTATACTGCAGATTGAAACAATCAATCTGTCTCGCTGCCTATCTTAAAGGAAAAAATATTCCCTTGTTGTGTCAAAACTTGCTTTTCCAAAGCGCAACACTTGACGCTAACTAATGCCTAAATTAGCATTTTTCTTCGCGGCGCTGCGCAACAAATTTGCTATTCCCTATTATGGTTAATGAACTCGAAATAACTTTGAGATATGAATCAAAAATGTACACTGGATTCCAAAATTAAATATTTGCTATGTTTTGATTTTCAGGTACATACGGAAAAGCAAATGAACTTTTTTCATTCGTTTA
Source organism: Uloborus diversus (assembly GCF_026930045.1). Taxonomy (NCBI): domain Eukaryota; kingdom Metazoa; phylum Arthropoda; class Arachnida; order Araneae; family Uloboridae; genus Uloborus; species Uloborus diversus. The sequence continues at coordinate 72,759,518 of NC_072738.1, forward strand.
TTAGGTCTTAAATGTGTTCTTCAAATTATGTTTCTTTTTTTAAATAAAAAATGTAGAGTACTACCACCATCTCGAGCTACATTTGGTATGTATTAATAGTTTCATGTTTTTTACTTTAACGGTTTAAGATGTATAATAAGTCCATAGTGTCAATAAAGGGTATGGATGCGCCTTGCACTTAAACCGAAGGGAATGCTTGAAAGTGATTTAAATGCATATGAAAAAATTCCGTGAGTAGTATTAGTCAACTAGAAAGTCGCCCGTCAAGGTATGACGGGTGAAAATTGCTTCTACTCTTCTACATTTGAACGAAGCAATTGCCTGTTTGATGATATTTTGAGAATTGAGAGTTAAACCCGAACTCCAGTGGATTAACCCTAAACTCCAGTGGATAGCGCTAATTTTCAACCACTTTTTTTATTCTTCATTCCCCTAAAATGACTGTCTTCCCAGTAAAACAGTTAAGTTACCGGATCGAGTTCAGCCTTTTCACAATAAAGCCTTCCCTGCATGTTAAACATTACCAACACACATTATCAAATTATCATTGCTTGGAGCGAGTTTCATTGATGAAACACGCGCGTTACAGATCATCGGCTATTACTTATATGAGGATTAATGAAGATTTTAACTTCCTGTATTTTCTTCGTGAAATATTTTATGATATTCTGAATCACTCAAGTAGGAAAATGTAGAAACATTTCATTTTTAGTGCTAAGATCTTCACACTTCAGCTTATGAAATATAGGTCGAAAATCTCAGTTCTATTTAAAATAATTTTTTAATTAAAAATTTCCATGACCAAGCCCCTGAAGCCCCCCCCCTCGAAAAAAAAATTATTACTGATCGGCCTCAATTTGAGGAGAGCCACTAAACTCCTCGTGCTCTAACAACATTGAAGTTAGCCTTAAATTGCGTTTTTGGAGCTTCTATTTCAAAAAATTGCCGAGACCCTAACGTTACTAGAGAATGGTCGACAATTGCGTTTTTAAGTCTTGAATTTCAAAAAATGTATGGGGAGGGGTGTCCCAAACCCTGTTATAATACCAAAGAACGACGAAAGTTGAGCTTTTAAAATTACAATTTCAAAAAAATTAAGAGGGAGAACCTCTGATTCTTTCTTCCTAATACAATTATGTACGTTTAAAAAATCTGCATTTTGAGGACTTTAATTTCAAAACATTGGGAGGGGACGCTTAATCGATCAAAAACTCCTTAAGTCCTATTACTTTCCCTAACGGCAACAAGTATGGTCTATATTATTACCGCGTTTTTAAGACATTAATTTCGGAAAATAGTGAAGAGATTCCCGGAACTTTTTCTCCTTCTTACATCTCCAAAGATCGCATGAAATTGCGTGTTTAGACTGAAGAAAAATTGAAACTAAGTTCATGTGAAAAAAAAAAGAGTGTTCTCCCCCTACCCTAAAACTAATTTCCAGTTGCGTCAGTTTCGTAACTCTTAGCCGATAGTGTCAATCAATTTATTTGGTATAAAATATCTTTAGCATGTAATATACATACGTATACATTTGCTTTCAATGCTATTAAAAAAACCTTATGTTTCAATAAATGTACTTAAGTGTACATTTTAACAAAGCACATGACATACACCGCCAGCTCAGTCAATTCCAGCCAAGGACTACAGTTTCGTGCTTATTAGCACTCATCAGCACGGCATAGGAAGTGACTGAGCTGGAGGTGGAAAACCTCTTAAGGAAGGGTGGCCAAGGGTGCCGAGCAAACTGGTAGCTAATATAGAATTAGCGCTGACCAGACGAGTGACCGAAGCAATGGTTCGGTTCAACTCGAAGATTGAAGGCGAGGCAAGGTATATTCAAGGGGGGTAACTTACTGAATAAAGCATAAAATGTTTACACAGATTATTTTTTTGAATAAATTAAATGCCTAAGGTATTTTTTCCACATTATATTTGTTTACAAAACTTCACTCCAAGTGTTAACCATATTTCCCCCCGAATACCAGTGCATGAAGGCGCTCAAAAGACATTTGCACGACGGCGCCGATTGGGCTTGGCGGGGCCCTGGCTTGTAGCCTTCACAATGCTGTCAATTTGAAACATCGATGTTCCAAAAACATCGATATTTTAACAAAGACATCGATGTCGCACCCCTAGTGAAAAGGCATAGGCAACGCTCTTCACCATTAAAAGTTTTCATATGATTGTTTTAAATTACTACTTCAAGGGTATCACTCGATGGGGGGGGGGGGGGTAAAATGTCTTGTTAAAGGTGAAATTCCGTTCTTGCAGCCGAGATGGACTTCTGATACAAGTAGGAAAAGCATTTATTAAAATTAAGACCATTATATAAGGGGAGCTTACTTATCCGACATTTTGGTTCCAAATTTGCACGGACACAAAATTAGTTTTTGTAAAAAAGCCTCGTTGCAGAAAACTGGTGCCCAAGCCTTACATGTGTTGCCTGATTCATGTTTGATTCTTTCATTCTGTATATGAAAAAGATTTAATTAACGCAAATTAAAAATAAATTAAGTGTAAAAATGAGGTTCATTACTGTAAACATCTCCCGATACATTTTTGTTGAATTTGTAAACGATGTTAACTTTGTAGAGTTACCTTAACTGAAAATTTACTCAACTTATCATCAATTGTTTTAAGACATAGCAACCGGCAAATATTATAACGTATTTATACATACTAGAACTATTCCTGAACCAAGGGTGGATTCAAAGCTATTTTGGAACCAAAATGTCGGAGAGATCGGCCTGTCCTTTTCAAAGGGTTCTATTTAAAATAGTTGGTCTTCCGGCAAATTGGCTGGTAGGTACGAATGGTTTATTCACTTATGTGTGCGACAAATAATGAAGTTGACGGAATGTTTTACTTTTTAATCGAAATTTTAATGCTATATATTGTTTTTTTTTTCTTTTTTTTTTAAATTTATTTACTTGGTTGATTTTTTTGAATTTGAATGGAGCGCTTAGTGTTTTTTTTTTTTTTTTTTTTTTGTAACTTAATTTATTTCTTTGCTGGAATTTCCATATCTTAACTTTTAGAATGAATAAGGTGTCAAGTTTTCTCAAAACTAGCCACGGCCCTGCTTCTGAAAATCTACACCAAGTTTTAAATTATTGTAATTCATTAATTATGGATCAAGTGAATCAAAATTTTTTTCTTTGCTTGTTTTATGTGATTCTGTTTAAGATCAAAAGTGAAATTTCTCACAGAAAATGATGATGGTGATATATTGATACTGATAAATAGTAGTCACGTTTGTTGGAACATCCTGTTGTCTTCACCTCTTGCTCGCGAGAAAATTAATTTCTCAGACACAAACTCAAAGTTATTGAGCATGCACGGGTTGCTTAATATTCTCACTTGACCGAAGTTGACGTTACTCTGATGTTACAGATTACCATGACAACAGTCGCTTTCAATACTTATTTAGAGAGCGAAATTCTCATCGTGATAGTTACAAATTGTCTGCGGTTTCAATTTGTTTATATTTATTTCAAGGCTTAACTCAAGCCGACTTTACAACAAAAAATTGATTTTTTTTTGTGTAAACTTGCGTGTTTTTCAGGAAAAACCTATACAGATGAACTTAAGCAGAAAAACTTGATTTTATAAAAAAATTCCAGATTACTAATTCCCATCATTTAAGATTGATAAGAAATAAAAATATACAGAACGTTATACGTTGTAAATAACCTTTAGGATAAGGGTACTTGTGAATATCGGTCATAAAATCTTTATCATTATCATCCTAATCACCATATTTTTTATGGATATGCCTCGTAATATCTATTCTAGAAAATCACCAGTCTTAATATGATGGCTTCAAATTTCTTGGCCATTTCCATTCCATTCCATTTGTAGAAAAAAGAAACCAAATGGGTAGGAGCCTATCACTATTCGTGATTGCAAAAAACAAAATTTGAATTCCGGACGTCAAGATTTAAATTTTGGATGTTCATTTTTCAATTATAATGTTCTTATACATCATAAACACCAATTGAATAAACCTACCATAGCTTTTGCACGGTGTATGAAAGTGCAGTTCTAATGTTGAGGATGTTTCTGCTTTAATGTGTCCGTCCCACCCACACAGTTTAGGAGGGACTTTTATAAAAGAAATCGATGATTTAATTATGTACCGTGAATCGTTTTTGCATATATATATAAGCAGCAGATAAAAACATAAACTGAAAGTCAATGAAAATCATACATTTGATTTTTTTTCGTTCCTATTACAAGAAGGGGCAGACACAGACCCACATTTTACGGAGGTTCATGTTCAAGGATATAGCCTTACATACGAACATCTTCTGGAGCTGCTTGGGTGTCAAAAAAGCTAGTAGTCAACCACAAAAAAGGCGCATTGAAAAGCGCAAACATAATCAAATAAATTAAAAGCTAATTTTTTGATATGAAGATTAGTTGATTTTCAAATGGATCAATCAATTTAAACACTTATTATTAAAACATAATTTTAAAAAATGATTTAGAAATTAATGCAATCATTTATATATTTTTGAATAAAGTATTTGAATATAATTCATTATTGTAGCGCCGTATGTGCATAAGACATAGGTACGCACAAGAGGAGCTCGCTGCGCGTACTGAACCATTGAAAGTTTTAAAGGAATTAGGAGATTTTAGAGACTCGGGCGGGGGGGGGGGGGGGGGGGGGGCATGTTTTGTATATTTTTAAGGCACTTCGCCATTAGTCTTGAAGATGAAACGGACCTCTGATACGAGTTTTATTAAAAACTAGAAAATCGCTCGTCAAAGTATCACGGTTGAAAATTGCTTCTACATTTGAACTGCCTGTTTGGTGGTATTTTGAGCCATAAAATTTTATCCCAAACTTCAGTGGATTAACCCTAAAATCCGCAGTAGCTAGCGTTAACTGTTGACCATTTTTTCGTTTCTTTATTTCCCTGAAATGACAGTCTTACAAGTAAAACAGTTAAGTTACTGGATCCAGTTCAGCCTTGTCAAAATAAAGTATTTCTCTGCATGTCAAACATTGCCAAAAAATAATTTCAAATTATAAATAACTAACTGAATTTTGGTGCTTCAACAATAAAATAATGCCATCACGCATGCTATGGCGAGAGTTACATTGTTGTTGACGTCAGAGCGTTACTCGATCAGGGATTTTGGCTATAATATAGATGAAGATGGTTCGCGCTTCCGACAGTTCGGTTGGTGGATACGATTTGATTTATTGTGTTTTTTTTCTTTTTTTCTTTTTTTTTTTTTTGCAGTGAAGCAGACATCTTGTAAGCCTCAAGCGGATACGTTACTTTGAAATTAGAAAAAAAAAAAAGCCTTTGCTTACATTAAACACTATTTTTTAAAATCATTTATATATTTCTGTAGTAATCACTGCTTGTATTTTAAAGACAATTTTCAGGCAAATCCTTTTTTTAATTTTAAAGTCATCAAAAAACTTATCCCTTTAGAAAACCCGCTTTGCCCGTAGAGTTCGCCTAAAGCAAGCACGATAAAATATATGAGATTAAATCAACTTGGATAGTGAATTAGCTCAATACTTTAATGCACAATACTATACAAAACAGGATCCTGCTCAGTGTAAGGCCACTATAAAAAGGGAGCTGACTAATCTGACATTTTGGTTCCAAATCTGTAGGGGTGGCAAAATTAGTATTTGTACAAAAGCTTCGTTGCAGAAAACTGGTGACCAAGCTATAGATGTGTTGCGTGGTTGATGTTTGAATTTTTGATTATGTAAATGGAAGAAGATTTAATTAATACAAATTAAACATTTCCCCAATACATTTTTGCTGAATTTGTTATTTGTACTTTGTAGATTTACCTTAACTGCAATTTTACTCAGCTTTTCATCAATTGTTCTCTTTCTAGATCTACCTTAAGTGACATTTTACTCAATTTATCATCAATTCTTTTACCACGTTAACTAGCGAATATTGTACGTAATTAGAAATACTAGAAACAGGGTTGGATCCACAGCCTCTTGGAACCAAAATGTCGGGTAAGGCGGCTTATCCCTTTCAAAGGGTTCTAGCACAGTGGTAGGAAGCACAGTTTTCGTCTGAGATCGACAGTCGCTTCAGGCTCAGTTACTGTGGTGTTTTGAGCACAGGAAGGATCTGGTTTGTCAGTCGATCATGGCGACCGACGCGTAGGGCGTTTTTCTGTTGTATTTACTGGCCACTTACAAAATTAGCTGAACTGCCATTAAAAAATGCCGTGAAAATTATGATTATTTTTCAATTTTGTGAAGGTTCATAAGTCCAACTTCCACGTTTGCTTAAATTTAGTTGTAATTAATTAATTAACTTTATGAACATTTAACTTTCTAATTGCTGTTATTCCTTTTAGTTTTTAGATCCGATAAAAAAGCTTTTCCCACCAATCAACTCCCATTCCAAGACAGAGCAATCTTTAAAAAAAAGTTATAAAAAAGCAAAATATTCCTAAATCTGTAGGTACAGTTTTTTATTTGTATATTTTTGCATATAATAAAGAGACTCATAAGCTTAAATTCAACTCTAAATTTACTCAATTAACTTTATTAACATTTAACTTTCTAATTAATATTCATTTTCATTTTTGGATGAGATTTAAAAGCTTCTTCCAATAACTAACTACCAACCCATCCGAAACAGAGATAATATAATAAAAGCTTTAAAAACAGACAAAATGTACTTATTCTTTTAGCATTGTAATTTAGTTTATGGGTGATTTATCGATGGTGCAGTTATTTATTTATTTATTTATTTTTGCAGATAATAAAGAGACTCATAGGTTAAAATTCGGCTTTGAGATTAATTAATTGTTTTTATTAACATTTTTCTTTCTAATTACTATTATTCATTATCATTTTTGGATCCGATTAAAAAACTTGTCTCACTAACCATCTACTAACCCACCCAAAACTGGGCAAATATAATAAAAGTTATAAAAAGGCAAAATGCGCTCAAATCTATATTATTGTAATTTAACTTATGAATGAGTTATGGACGGGACATTGTTTTTTTATTTATTTATCTATTTTTGTCTATAATAGAGACAATCCAAGACTTAAATTCAGCATTAAAATAATTAACTTCATTAACATTTAATTTTCTAATTGCTATTACTCACTTTCGTATTTGAATCCAGTTTAAGAACTTGTCCTACGAACAAACTACTAATCCACCCAAGACTAAGTAATAGCCCTATTACAAAGCCAAATATGATTAGATATTTATCTCGTATATCCGGGAATACAATCTCAATTAGTTCACTTTTCTTCACAACGGCAGAGCATAAACTGTCTGGAAATTTGATGCATTGTGTAATTTGGTGCTATTTAGTTTCACGGTTTCCCATATCCAGGAATTGCTTTGAGCATACTTGTGCGGATTGATCATTTTGCATTTGTTCTCACATGTTCATGGGCAATCGCAGTATCTCGACATTTTGCCATAAAAACGTCTGTTTTAAATATGCGCTGATTTCATCGGCAAAAGTAGAGTGAGGAACAACTGTTCGTGTCTGCTGGAAGTCTCTACCACCGAAAACTTTTTCGTTACCTTTCAAACCTTGCATACTCCTATGATGCGCTTCGAGTGAATGCTTATGGGCCATAGTATACTCATCCCAAATTATAATTGCACTCTTTTGAAACACTGCAGCCATGTCGCGGATTTCTTTTTTTTTTTTAATTCTTATTTTTTTTCAATATCCCACATTGCGTTAGATTTGTTATGAATTTCTAATGGCGACAGTGTTCAATGCACTTTTCTTTTGCTACCGATCTTCGCGAGGATTGATAACATTAATAATGTCTTGCAAAAAAAAAAAAAAAATGTTTTCCGCTAAACTTTCCAGAAATAAAACCCTCAATTTTTCACTTTTAGAGAAAACTTCGGTACGTTTGATGTAGCAGCATTGTTCTTTCTTGCTTTTCCCAGAAAATTCCAAAAGCATTAATGGAAACTTAGCCATATATACGGAATCCAGTCACTTCTTCGTTCTCATTGGGAGCTTAGTCAACTGGACGCACCGTAATCGAAGCGGAACCGATACATTTATTAAATACGCTCAGTTAATCTGTATACTGGTGGCGAAAAATATTTTTCAAAGCAGTAAGAAGTCTGCATTTGTGCAACTTGTAGAAATTCAGGAAAAGTTTTGACAAAGGTAATTGGTTTTCATAGGAATTGGATAAAAACCTTTAGAGTCCCGAAACGTTCTACGGAAGTAATCAGTAACGTTTCGGATTTGTTTTACAGTGTAGATAATAAACAATGTTAGCATTGTGTCTATTAATCAGGTTACACCGCCATCTATTAGGAATTCGTAGAACTAAACAATCAATACACACTATTTTTTATTTATAAACATTTAATTTGCAATTATAAATGATAAAAAGTATCCTATCTTTTAAATTGAGCCAAATTACATATAGCTGTGAAATTTTATTAAAATCGGTTCAGTAGTTTCGGAGTTTACCCCGAACATACATCGTGACACGAGATTTTTATATATATATAGATTTTGCATAAGGTTTAAATAAGATTTATTAACAAAACACACACATGCATAGCAAAAAGTGAACAAAACAAAATTAAGTTAAACATACAAAGTAAATTACAAAAAACTATCACAAACATTAAAACATTCTATATTATAGTTCAACATGAGTTAGTAGCAAAACGTCAAAGCTAAAGTGCGTCAAAGGCACTGTCCGCAGTACTATTAAACCAATAAACTTTAGATCACAAATACATAAATATAAATTAAACTACATAACATCTACATGAAAAACACCGCTAGCTCAGTCACGCCAGCCGAAGACTTCAATTTCGTGCTTATTATCACACATCAGCTTGGCATAAGAAATGATTGAGCCAAGCCAAGCAGAAGGTGGAAAACCTCTTAAGGAAGCCAAGAGTGCCAAACAAACTGGTAGCTAATATAAAATTAGGGTCGGTGCTAATTCGGCTGGTATGACTGAACTGGCGATGCATTCCCGCCATAGCCCTGGCTTTAGGTCGGTATCTTACCGAGTATACATAATATATATATTTAAAAAATACCACGATATACACAAGTAGTAAATATTCCATATAAAACAATAATTTATTCGTATGACTCAAAAAAGAAAAAAAAAAAAAAGAATAAATAATAAAAAAATGTAACTACTTTTGAACAAGTTATGTTATAAAAAGAAAAACCCCGCCCCCTCGGTTGGCGAGTCCAATTTTTTAAAAGGCAAAATGTGCTAAAATATATAGCATTGAACTTTAACTTACATTGTAAAAAATATCGAAACGTTACTGAGTATTTTCATGTAACGTCTCGGGATTTCAATGGTTTTTGTTCACTTCCTGGAAATATCAAGTATCATTGTCAAATAGTTTCCTGAATTGCTACAAGTTGCATGAATAGAGACTTCTTACTGTTATAAAAATAGTTTTAGTTCCCAGTTTAAAGATTAACTGACAGTATTTATAACGTGTATAAGCTTTAATTCGATCGCGGCTTGTCCAGACTGATTTAAGCTCCCAAATGAAGCGAATGATCACGGTTCGTCCACATTGATTTAAGCTCCCAAATGAAGCGACTGATTGCGGCTCGTTCAGACTGATTTAAGCTCCCAAAGGAAGCGAATAAGTCTTTGGGCTACGTAGCTTGCTAGAATTGCAGTGAAGTGAGATGCTTGATACTTGCTTGCAATTCCGGCTTAGCTTTGGCCTTGTTTGCAATTCAGTTTTTGGAGCTGTTATATTCTCCCTACCTAAGATTACGCTGAAATTTCAGAGACATGGCTAGATTTATACTCGAAGATTTCTGGATTTTTCAGGATAATCTGAGGAAGGTTACTGGATTTTTACGGAAAACGTTCCTGGTTTTTGCGAGATATGTTACTGGCAGAATTTGGGCATATCAGCTGCCTATTATTTTCTAGGAACCTTTCTGAATCGTTTTTACAGTGTGTGAATGATTTATTAACGGTGCAGTTTTTTATTTAATTTTTATTACTTTTTTTTTTTGCAGATAGTAAAGACACTCACAGGCTCATTTTTACGTGCGTTTATTTTGGGTCATTGAGGTAGACAAGTAAATCCAAAGCATTGTTATTAACTAGACCATGGTGTTGTGGAAAAAGAAAAATACGCCGTCCTTATAAAATCCCACCATTAACGAGATTTTGAAGCACACGCCTAAACGCTTTCAGATTGAAAAACATAATTTTGTGCAAGGTGACAGCATAATCCTCTTTGAAGCTTAAACCAAGATACTACATAAACGAAGCGAAAATTGTGGCGTAAAAAAAGCCCAGTAAAGACAATGAAGTAAACAGATAAAAAAACAAGCGGACGTTATGAGTTTCTAATCTCTTAAAATATCTTTTGCCTCTTTCCCATTTTTACAGCGAATTTCATTAGAGTTTACTGCATAAATTATGCTCGATTTAAAAAAGATTTTTTTTTCTGTAAAGTAATTATTTTATCTCTTATTGAGTTACGTTTTACCCCCATCACTGATTTTAGTGCAGGCAACATTTATTATTTTGGTATTAATTTTAAAGCATATTATGAACGAGTTTTTGTTTTTGTATTTTTTTCTATTGTTGCAAAATCTATATATATAATTCTCTTACGTGCCGGCAAATGAAGGGGTGAATTTCTAAACCTCTGTTGGCAACACTTCGCCGATAAATCATGTAAACAAACTTCTACGTTGTTTTGAAATCTTGAATCACAGAATACTCAACGAACTTTTTTTTTTTTTGAGATGAGTTTGAGTCGGGCTGTGGCCCATTTCAACCTTAATCAGCAAAGAAAAGCTCAAAGAAGGCAGGAAACCGTTCTTGAATCCAATTTAAGACGAGCCATTTCCAGAGTTGTATTCTCTGATTCGCTGCCGATAATTTTTAGCGGCTGGGGAATTTTCAGTCAGCAGTTCCTTCAACAGATCAGGTGCGTCACACAATGCCGGTAACCGCACCTTTCCGTCATGGCAACATTTAGTATATTTATTTGCAGTATTACGCTCTTTCTGCCAATAAAGAGCACCACAAAATTCGCATTCTTCACACATTGCTCCACAATCATGTTCATCGGCAATGTTGTTTTGAACGCGTAGGCGCTTTGAGCGTCGTCTATTCTCTGCTTCAGTACGACAGTTCAGTTCAAAATGAATAACCGAGAAAGAATTTACTTTATTCCTTTTATTCTCAGCTGAAAGGTTTCGCCAAATTTGTTTAGGGTTATAGTAGTTTTAGTATTGTGCAAGCAAAGTAGCCTTGGCGAGTTTTCGCGTTTTTAGTTAAACCATTTTTTGTTCGTGACGTGGCAAGGATTCAGAATAACAACAAGAAGGACAAACGTTTGAGAAAATATGTTTGGTGCTCTCTGAGCCTGTTTTTAGTCATGGCCAGCTCTATGTGGCATTATCAAGAACAAGATCTTTTGAAGCAGTGTCAGTTGTGGCTCCCAAACGGGACATTTTTAATTGTGTATATGAGGAAGTTTTCTCAGATTAGAATATATAAGAGTGTAAATATGTAAATATATATAAGAGTGTAAATAATGTAAATACATCCCTCGGGGGAGCCTGTAACCCCTAGAGGGCGCGTCCCCAGGTGGCGGATAGGGGAATGCCTTCATTGGTTTTCCAATGGGTGGTAGAAGGGAAATAAAATACCTTCCGCGGACCAACAGGTAGAAGTGCAATCTCTCCAAAGCAATGACAGACACTTTTGTATCTATAATGGTAAAGTTGTGCACATTGCCAAGGCAGTCATCTTACATACAGCAAAGTTAAACTGTCGAAAATCTGGCTAAAGCAGACAAATTAACATTATGAACGTAATTTTCATATTGGTTAAATGGATGGTGACCTAAATGCAATTACCAACTTTAATTTTTACGGAAAATTTTAGCTAGGCTAATGTATTGGCATACAGCGAGCGAGCGAAGCGAGCATGGATCGCGAAGCGATCCACAGGGAACTGCGTAAGCAGTTCCGGGGGTTGGCGAGCGATAGCGAGCAGGGGGCGATAGCCCCCTAGTAAATCTTAAACAAAGAAACTTGCTTTTGCTAAGAAAATTCTTTTCCTCAGAGTCCGCCTAGCATAAGTCCAAAAAATGCGTATTTCAGTTTATTAGTGCATTGTATGTAGAATGCTATTCCCCATCGAGTTATATGAACCTAATTGTAAACTAGTATGTTGTGGCCATCACGAAACTTTCTTCTATATCTTTCTTGTGAATTCTGATCAATCCCTATGCTTGAAAAGAATGCAATATTCCCAGCAAAAAAAAAAAAAAAAAAACTTGACGACCGTCCGAATTCCTGAATTCCCGCAAAAGCAAAGCAAAGAACGACTTGAAAGTTATTTTAAAAGCCTTGCTTGAATTAATTAGATGTTTTATTTGTTAACAAACATAAAATGGCAACAGTTATTAATTTTAAATCATTGCGATAACATTTCCGATTATCTCCCGAAAATTAAAATCACGTGAAATAAGCAGACGAGAATATTGTAATTTATCTTTCTTATTGTTGCATTTATAAAGCTATTTTTATTAACACAAAAAAAAAAAAAAATCAGACCCCCATGGAGCGATTGGCGCCAAAATTGAAACAACGCCTATTTACAAATAGATTCACATTTATTCCAAATTTCATCCAGAACGTAGCATTACTTCTTGAGAAATGGCACTCACAATGAAAAAAAAAGAACATTCGATTGCGCCACCCCCTTTTCAGTTTTTGACACCAAAATAAAATCAGCTCTTATACCCACTAAGGTCTACTTGCCGATAAATTTTTCTTTCATTCCGTTCATTATTTCTTGAGATACAGCAGTCACAATTGACGACAAAAAACGTTCTATAGCTCAACCCCCGTTTGAGTTATTGCCACCAAAATTGAATCAGCACCTGTTCCTGTTAATGGCAACATATGGTCCAAATTTTGTTTGATTCCGCCAGTTACTTCCTGAGGAATAGCAGGCACGCGTAACTCAAAAAACGTCCCATTGCTCCACCCCCCTTGGAGGAATTCGCGCCAAAAACTAATGGGCACAAGTTCACATAGTGGCACATACGTGTACTAAATTTCGTTCGATTTCATGCGGTAGTTTTTGTTGTAGAGCGGCCACAAAAAACTGGTCACACACAGACGTGACACACATACACACACACATACACACACACATACAGACAGACAGACATTTTCCAAAAATGGTCGAAATGGACTCAGCACACCTCAAAACGTTCGAATCCGTCAAAATTCGAAATTCGAAAATTTGCACGAATCCAATACTTTCTTCTATATATTAGATATAGAAGAAAGTAAAAATAAAAATCCTTTGTAATTATTTACCAGTGTTAAAAGGGCGCAAGTCCCATCATTTGTATTCACCAGAGGTAAACGTTTTCCCTATCTCCTCTAATAAAGCGAGTTTTTGACTTATGTTAGTCTGGATCTGAGTAGAGCTCCTTGAAAAGGACGGGCTGACTTTTCCGGCATTTTGGTTCCAAGACAAAAGTGAATACAGCCTCGTTTCCAGTATTTATAAATACGTTATGATATTTGTTGGTTGCTATGTCTTAAAACAATTGATGTTAAGTTGAGCAAAAAAAGATAACTTAGTTCACAAATTCAACAAAAATGTGTCAGGAAATGTTTACTTTAATAAACCTCATTTTCACACCTTATTTGTTTTTAATTTGAATTACTTGAATCGTCTTCATCTACAGAATAAAATAATCAAACATCAATCAGACAACACATCTAAAGCTTGGGCACCAGTTTTCTGCAAAATGAGGCTTTTGTACAAATACAATTTTTTTTCGTTTGATAATTTTAGAACCAGAATGGCGGATAAATCAGCTAGCCTTAGCTCTAAGGTACGGAACTGAACCCGATAAATTGTTAGTTCATGATCAGTGTGCCAATTTACAAATTCATTTACTTTTGGTAATGTTTTCGCTCAACTTAAATCGAGCATTTAACTAATAATAAAACACTAGTGGGAGAGTGCTTTTAGTAGTCGATAGTCTTCAACTATCGATATAAATACAAATGTTTGAGAGCATCTGAAAATATATGAAGCACTTTCAAGAATTATTGTAATTTTAATAAACGTCAACTTTTAAGCCATCTGTCTTGGGCTCAAACTGCTCAGTCCCCATCCCCGACGTAGTTAAGCACTAGAATTTTCCCTGGAGCTCCAAGGCATACCTTTAAAGCTTCATGCTTAAAGGAAAAGAGTTGTTAGAGAAGAATATACCCTCATAAAGATTCCGATTTCAATATCAAGCAAGTTATTTTAACTCATGATTACAATTATAGTAAACTCCCGATAATTCGCGGAACTGGGTGGCACGAGTGCCGCGGATAACCCGCACAAAGGGTAAAATGAGGGACTAATATAATAAAAGTTGTTCTTCCTCAAAACCTTCGTTGTATTGATGCATAACACTTTCTACAAACAGTGAAAATACAGAGCGTTCCGAAAATGACTGATACATTTGAAAAAGCAATAAAAACTGAACGGAGAACGATAGAAATATACCAATGGGGTTATTTCCTTCAGTCTAAATAGTACTTTTTGTCACTGAAATTGATAGAATAAGCAAAAAAAAAAAAATAACATGGACTCAGAAAATACTTTCATTTTCCCTACAGTTACTTTTTAATTAATTTTTTAAAATGTCCGATTCTTCAAACAAGGCGTGGTCTTGATGACGTCAAAAATTATGCGCTGTGGCGCATCTTTCTACCGCATTTCCACGTTATGATAATCAAGGAGCGAATTACAATTGCGCTATACGCTTGCTATCAACCATATCGTTGCCAATACATGTGAGTAAAGATGTGAATTAAATATTTTGCACCGTGAATGGCAACACTGAATGGCATTTCACCATTTGTGATGTCATCGGCAGAAAACGGTGAAAGAGCATCGATTTAAGTAATTTTTTAAAAATATTAAACTTAAAGAAATAAATTATTTAAAAAATAGTCAAATTCTATGTTTTTAAGCATGCACTTTCAGAAAAAAATACTTTTAAAATTTTGGAAACGATCCCATTGTCGCATTATGCTTGGAACAAAACTAAATTTTTAGACAGAAAAACTTAGAAATTAGTTGCAATATTCCTCAACTGATGGCGCTGCATGTATTTAAAAAGTTATAAAAGAAAACGCAGTCTGTAAAATCGCCAAAATGACCAGTATATTTGAAAAATCAATGCGGCTCGTTTAGTTTTCATTGATTTTCTTTATTATACCGGTTATTTTGTTGACCTAATGGACTGCGCTTTCTATCATATCTTTTACA